>NC_057809.1:600797277-600798715 GCF_018294505.1 Triticum aestivum
TGTTTTAACTAGAGATGTAATGAAGCACAGGGGGTGGAAAAAAGATCCAAAATGCTCCTTTTGTGTAGCAAAAGAGACATCCCAGCATCTCTTTTTTACCTGCCCAGTGGCCAGGGTAACTTGGAGAGCAGTGGCTTGTATGTTTGGGACTGACTTATGCCCAAATAATCTATGGCAAGCATATGTATGGTGCCACTCGTTTTTCCCAGAAGGGGGAGTTTTTTACACAGTGGGCATTGCTGCCATATGTTGGGCAATTTGGACGTGTCGTAACAGAGTTACATTCGAATTTGTACCTCTGAGAAACCCTTTTGAACGCATTTTCTCTGCTTGTGCTCTCCTTTGTTACTGGGCAGGGTTGATGAAACAACACAAGGATGCAGAGGACTTGAGGACTGGAGCGAACATGTTGAAGAGCAATGCTTCAAGACCGATGCAGATCTGTGCCGTGGCGCATCGGGATGAGGGAGCCTGCTGAGGCCAGAACAAATGAAGAAGACCAAGTACAAACGAGGTGGTTCCTACTGCTGTTGCTCTGAGAGGGAAGCTATTTATGTGGGTTTTGTGTGGGTTGGGTGATTAGGCCCTTTTATCCTTGCTTACTTAAAACAGTCTGGTAGTTTTGGTTTGATGCTGTGATGTAATGGTGTCACCGGGTTTTCGCCCCACAGTAGGTAATCTCGATGGCGAGTGCTTACAGTGGGTTTCCCGGCGATGCCTGAACTCGCTTTCCCCTTTCCCGCCTCTTTCTCTGGACATTTGATGTATTTCCGTTATGTTGCAGTAATGGAAAGGGGTAATGCCCGGTTCAAAAAAAATTGATCTAAATCATACAAGTAAGATTTTTTTTCTTTTAGAAAGAAGATAATAACAAGAGGCTCAGCACGATGGTGCCGGCGACGAGATCAGCGCGGGCGACCGACGGCGGTGAAGACGGGGACGGGACGGGACGGACCGCTAAATCTAGACAAATCTTGAGGAAAATAGAGTTTGGAGGTCGAGCTTGGAGAGGAGAAAGCTTAAGTAGTGTGGCTCGGGCATTTCATCGAACACCTCATGTGCATAGGAGGTGAGCTAGAGCACCACAAAGCCCTCCCCACGCCGGTCAGAAAAAATAGAGCAGTGGAGTGCTCTGCTCGCGGGCGAGGGGGTATATATAGCCACATCATTGGTCCCGGTTCGTGGCTGGAACTGGGACCAATGGATGTGGGCCAGGAGCAAGTCCCATTGGTCCGAGTTCGTTTTTGAAACCAGGAAAAAGGGTCCTGTCGGGGATATACCCCACGGTATGACCCGGCCGGAGATATGACCCGGTTGAAACTTGGTATTTCATTGGTAATCCGGCAGATTGTTTAAACCAGAGGTTAAGTAGCGGGAACAGTTAAGCAAGTTAAGCCGGCGGACACAGTCATGTAAGCCGGCGGACACAGTCATGTAA
>NC_057809.1:600798815-600799381 GCF_018294505.1 Triticum aestivum
TTAGGGCAACGCGAGTCGAGGCGGATATCGTCGCGGTAGCGACGGTGGACGCCGAGACGAGCACGTGACACCACTGCCACCATGTCTATCTTAGGGTAACGCGAGTCGAGGCGGAGATCGTCGCGGTAGCGACGGCGGACGCCGAGACGAGCACGTGAGACCACTGCCACCCTGTCCATCTTAGGGTAACGCGAGTCGAGGCGGACGTCGTCGCGGTAGCGACGTCGGCCGCCGAGACGAGCACGTGACACCACTGCCACCCAGTCCATCTTAGGGTAACGCGAGTCGAGGCGGACGTCCTCGCAGTAGCGACGACGGATACCGAGACGAGCACGTGACATCACTGCCACCCTGTCTATCTTAGGGTAACGCGAGTCGAGGCGGACGTCCTCGCAGTAGCGACGACGGACACCGAGACGAGCACGTGACACCACTGCCACCCTGTCTATCTTAGGGTAACGCGAGTCGAGGCGGACGTCGTCGCAGTAGCGACGACGGATGCCGAGACGAGCACGTGACACCACTGCCACCCAGTCTATCTTAGGGTAACGCGAGTCGAGGCGGAC
>NC_057809.1:600800860-600801850 GCF_018294505.1 Triticum aestivum
GCCAGCCTGTCTATCTTAGGGTAACGCGAGTCGAGGCGGACGTCGTCGCGGTAGCGACGACGGACGCCGAGACGAGCACGTGACACCACTGCCACCCTGTCTATCTTAGGGTAACGCGAGTCGAGGCGGACGTCGTCGCCGTAGCGACGTCGGACGCCGAGACGAGCACGTGAGACCACTGCCACCCTGTCTATCTTAGGGTAACGCGAGTCGAGGCGGACGTCGTCGCAGTAGCGACGACGGACGCCGAGACGAGCACGTGACACCAGGGCCACCCTGTCTATCTTAGGGCAACGCGAGTCGAGGCGGATATCGTCGCGGTAGCGACGGTGGACGCCGAGACGAGCACGTGACACCACTGCCACCATGTCTATCTTAGGGTAACGCGAGTCGAGGCGGAGATCGTCGCGGTAGCGACGGCGGACGCCGAGACGAGCACGTGAGACCACTGCCACCCTGTCCATCTTAGGGTAACGCGAGTCGAGGCGGACGTCGTCGCGGTAGCGACGTCGGCCGCCGAGACGAGCACGTGACACCACTGCCACCTAGTCCATCTTAGGGTAACGCGAGTCGAGGCGGACGTCGTCGCGGTAGCGACGACGGACATCGAGACGAGCACGTGACACCACTGCCACCCTGTCTATCTTAGGGTAACGCGAGTCGAGGCGGACGTCCTCGCAGTAGCGACGACGGACATCGAGACGAGCACGTGACACCACTGCCACCCTGTCTATCTTAGGGTAACGCGAGTCGAGGCGGACGTCGTCACGGTAGCGATGATGGACGCCGAGACGAGCACGTGACACCACATCCACCATGTCTATCTTAGGGTAACGCGAGTCGAGGCGGAGATCATCGCGGTAGCGACGGCGGACGCCGAGACGAGCACGTGAGACCACTGCCACCCTGTCCATCTTAGGGTAACGCGAGTCGAGGCGGACGTCGTCGCGGTAGCGACGTCGGCCGCCGAGACGAGCACGTGACACCACT
>NC_057809.1:600803979-600805116 GCF_018294505.1 Triticum aestivum
GACACCACTGCCACCCTGTCTATCTTAGGGTAACGCGAGTCGAGGCGGACGTCGTCGCCGTAGCGACGTCGGACGCCGAGACGAGCACGTGACACCAGGGCCACCCTGTCTATGTTAGGGCAACGCGAGTCCAGGCGGACGTCGTCGCGGTAGCGACGACGGACGCCGAGACGAGCACGTGACACCACTGCCACCCTGTCTATCTTAGGGTAACGCGAGTCGAGGCGGACGTCGTCGCCGTAGCGACGTCGGACGCCGAGACGAGCACGTGACACCACTGCCACCCTGTCTATCTTAGGGTAACGCGAGTCGAGGCGGACGTCATCGCGGTAGCGACGACGGACTCCGAGACGAGCACGTGACACCACTGCCACCCTGTTTGTTTTAGGGTAACGCGAGTCGAGGCGGACGTCGTCGCAGTAGCGACGACGGATGCCGAGACGAGCACGTGACACCACTTCCACCCTGTCTATCTTTGGGTAGCGCGAGTCGAGGCGGACGTCGTCGCGGTAGCGACGACGGACGCCGAGACGAGCACGTGACACCAGGGCCACCCTGTCTATCTTAGGGTAACGCGAGTCAAGGCGGACGTTGTCGCCGTAGCGACGTCGGACGCCGAGACGAGCACGTGAGACCACTGCCACCCTGTCCATCTTAGGGTAACGCGAGTCGAGGCGGACGTCGTCGCGGTAGCGACGTCGGCCGCCGAGACGAGCACGTGACACCACTGCCACCCCGTCTATCTTAGGGTAACGCGAGTCGAGGCGGACGTCCTCGCAGTAGCGACGACGGACGCCGAGACGAGCACGTGACACCAGGGCCACCCTGTCTATCATAGGGTAACGCCAGTCGAGGCGGACGTCGTCGCGGTAGCGACGACGGATGCCGAGACGAGCACGTGACACCAGGGCCACCCTGTCTATCTTAGGGTAACGCGAGTCGAGGCGGACGTCGTCGCGGTAGCGACGACGGACGCCGAGACGAGCACGTGACACCAGGGCCACCCTGTCTATCTTAGGGTAACGCGAGTCGAGGCGGACGTCGTCGCCGTAGCGACGTCGGACGCCGAGACGAGCACGTGACACCACTGCCACCCTGTCTATCTTAGGGTAACGCGAGTCAAGGCGGACGTTGTCG
>NC_057809.1:600806677-600807266 GCF_018294505.1 Triticum aestivum
TAGTCGAGGCGGATATCGTCGCGGTAGCGACGACGGACGCCGAGACGAGCACGTGAGACCACTGCCACCCTGTCCATCTTAGGGTAACGCGAGTCGAGGCGGACGTCGTCGCGGTAGCGACGTCGGCCGCCGAGACGAGCACGTGACACCACTGCCACCCCGTCTATCTTAGGGTAACACGAGTCGAGGCGGACGTCCTCGCGGTAGCGACGACGGACGCCGAGACGAGCACGTGACACCACTGCCACCCTGTCTATCTTAGGGTAACGCGAGTCGAGGCGGACGTCGTCGCCGTAGCGACGTCGGATGCCGAGACGAGCACGTGACACCACTGCCACCCTGTCTATCTTAGGGTAACGCGAGTCGAGGCGGACATTGTCGCGGTAGCGACGACGGACGCCGAGACGAGCACGTGATACCACTGCCACCCTGTCTATCTTAGGGTAACGCGAGTCGAGGCGGATATCGTCGCGGTAGCGACGACGGACGCCGAGACGAGCACGTGAGACCACTGCCACCCTGTCCATCTTAGGGTAACGCGAGTCGAGGCGGACGTCGTCGCGGTAGCGACGTCGGCCGCCGAGACGAG
>NC_057809.1:600807276-600808797 GCF_018294505.1 Triticum aestivum
TCTTAGTGTAATGCGAGTCGAGGCGGACGTCGTCGCGATAGCGACGACGGATGCCGAGACGAGCACGTGACACCACTTCCATCCTGTCTTAGCGAAACGCGAGTCGAAGCGGACGTCGTCGCGGTAGCGACGACGGACGCCGAGACGAGCCCGTGACACCACTGCCACCTTGTCTATCTTAGGGTCACGCGAGTCGAGGCGGACGTCGTCGCGGTAGCGACGATGGACGCCGAGATGAGCACGTGACACCACTGATACTCTGTCTTAGCATAACGCGAGTCGAGGCGAAAACTAGATTGGGCAAGAACCAGCTCATAACCGGAGCGATGTCGGAGACGGAAAGAAAATTTCCAAGGATTAATTGGTGATTGCCAGTATTCGCTCACACGTTGAATCCATAGGAACAGAAGTACAACCACAAAGAATTTTAAAGGATATTGCTCGACATACGGAACTAATCGTAGTGCAAGCAGGCAAGGAGAATCAAGAGCAATAGGCTGCAGAGGATTTTCGGAAGATCACATAGTATTTCGAAGAATTTTGTGAATCACACGAACAACTGAGGATGAACGGATCCTCGGTGAGTGCGAGGAATTATCCGAAGGGGGTGTATTCATGGGGCAAAGAACTTTAAGGCAATAAGCTCAACGGATTCTTGAAGCAATAGAGAATTTCGGGGCATCTTGTAATAACAAGAGCATCGAGGAATGATTGTATGGACGGCAAGTGTATGTAGCTATCCATGGGGATTTATCGGTGGTAGAGAAATGCAATGGCAAAGGGCACAAGGGTCTCGGGAAAACATCGAGGTGTATCTGCAGAATCTTCTGGCGAAGCAAGCGATCATCTGCAGTGAAGGGGCTCTCCGGGAGGAAGTGGTTACGAGATCCTAGAGTCAGAGTTAGTAAAATCTTTAACCCGAATAGAAGAGAGTTCAGAGTCCCAGAGTATAGACGAGGAATAAAAGATCCTAATACCACCCAATGGCGACGTGGGCCCGTAAGCCACACAGCCAATGTTAGTAAAAGTTTTTCAGTGACTAGACTCAACTTCGGCCAAGGAGTTGGAAAGGGGGCTACCTACAGGCAGTCGGCTCTGATACCAACTTGTGACACCCTCGATTCAATCGTACACTAATCATACACGCAAATGTGTACGATCAAGATCAAGGACTCACGGGAAGATATCACAACACAACTCTAGACACAATTTAAAATAATACAAGCTTTATATTACAAGCCAGGGGCCTCGAGGGCTCGAATACATCAGCTTGAATACAAACGAGTCAGCGGAAGCAACAATATCTGAGTACAGACATGAGTTAAACAAGTTTGCCTTAAGAAGGCTAGCACAAAAGCAACATCGATCGAAAAGGCAAGGCCTCCTGCCTGGGAGCCTCCTAACTACTCTTGGTCGTCGGCGTCCGTCACGTGGTAGTAGGCACCCTCGGGGTAGCAGCAGTCGTCAAAGGCGGCATCTGGCTCCTGGACTCCACCATCTGGTTGCAACAACCAGAAAGAA
>NC_057809.1:600809926-600810937 GCF_018294505.1 Triticum aestivum
CTTGAAGGATTATTAAACTCGTAAGCAACAAAATTTACTTAAGAGTTATAGAATCGGAGTGTGGAATCGATTCACTTATCGGCGTTCTCGAGTGACTAACAACTCAAAACCCGGGGAAATATGAAATCGATGAGAAGCAATACCAAATGAAGACTCGTAGGAAGCAACACGGTTCTTTGTTATTCTCGAGGTACCGAAGGGTAATACTCGAAGGAAAATCAAAATAGAGGTTGCGGAGATGCATTGGTCTGTAGAAGACAAGTGCTTTAACTTGTCCGAGAAATGGAATCAAAGGGGAACAACCATGTTCAGAACCACGGTTGCAAAGGACCAAACATAGATACCATATGAACTTATAACAAGGGGATTATTATTATCACAAGAAGCTTCCATGATAAGTTTCACATCGGGTCCATGGGCATGAACACAAAGTTCAAGGTCGACTCCCACTTCTTCAATGCATAACCTTTCATTCACTCCTCGTTTTTTTGAAGAAATTGTAGTGCCGAGGATTTATCTGCCGAAGTACCAGTAGAGTAAGACTCGTGAGAACTCTCGGGTTCACACAGATTATGGAAGGCATAAGTTCAACCCATCGGGGCATTTTTACGAATCTATAGAACCATCAACCAAGCAAAGATACGAGTTCAAAAGAAGAGTATCGGAGTCAAAGCAGATGATACAATTTACCGAAGGTGTTATGTATCAGGGAAAAACTCACAAGACTTTGGATGTGAAGGACACAGTCGGATAACAACCCAGCAATGGATCTGGCGATTCACGACAGAGTTGATGTGATTATCGGTAATCAATCAGATGAAGAAGGGGATGCAAAGGCATTGGCTTATAGAAACGTCTGAATGATTCGATGCTTGGGTACAAAGGAATTATGATTTCAAGACGAAGGATCGGAAGCAGAGGCTCTGATCAAAAGATGATAAGTTGAATAGACTTAGAGGTGCACCTGATCAAAACTAGATTGGGCAAGAACCAGCTCATAACCGGAGCGAT
>NC_057809.1:601158501-601191827 GCF_018294505.1 Triticum aestivum
GGGAAGCAGAGGTTGCCATGCTCTTTTATAGTTGGATGCACAAAATCTTAATGCGAGGGAACGTCACTTTATATTGCCACTTGTGATAGGGACCTTTATTATGCAGTCTGTAGCTTTTATTGCTTCCATATCACAAGATCGTATAAAGCTTATTTTCTCCACACTAAAAGATCATACATATTTAGAGAGCAATTTTTATTGCATGCACCTATGACAACTTACTTGAAGGATCTTACTCAATCCATAGGTAGGTATGGTGGACTCTCATGGCAATATTGGTTTAAGGGATGTTTGGAAGCACAAGTAGTATTTCTACTTGGTGCAAAGAATTTGGCTAGCATGAGGGGGAAAGGCAAGCTCAACGTGTTGGGCGATCCATGACAATATACTTTATTTCGAATATAAGAAAACATAACCCATTATGTTGTCTTCCTTGTCCAACATCAACCTTTTAGCATGTCATATTTTAATGAGTGCTCACAATTACAAAAGATGTCCAAGATAGTATATTTATATGTGAAATCTCTCTTCCTTCACTATTCTTTCATGAATTGTTCAAGTGACCAATACAATGTTTGCTAACCTTCAATAAGTTTACCACCTCTACTTCTTATATGTAAAGTCATTACTCCCCATGGGATAAGCATATGAAACATGTATAATTTCAGATTTATGACATTCAAATCATTCAACCATTTACTCATAGGATATAAGTGAGGCACACGCGTAAATGACAAACTACTCCAAAAAGATATAAGTGAAGATCAATGAGTAGTTAATTAATTATGTAGCTATGTGAAGACTCTCTCTCATTTAAGAATTTCAGATCTTGATATTTTTATTCAAACAGCAATCAAAACAAAGTAAAATGATATTCTAAGAATGGCAAACATCATGTGAAGAAGCAAAAACTTAGGATCAACCAAAACTAACCGATAGTTGTTGAAGAAGAAAGGTGGGATGCCAACCGGGGCACCCCCAAGCTTAGACACTTGAGACTTCTTGAAATATTATCTTGGGATGCCTTGGGCATCCCCAAGCTTGAGCTTTTGTGCCTCCTTAATTCCTCTCATATCACGGTCTCCCTAAACCTCAAAGGCTTCATCCACACAAAACTCAACAAGGACTCGTGAGATAAGTTACTATAAACCAATGCAAAAAACGTATCATACTCTACTGTAGCAAATCACTAAAATTATTATTCAACATTGCATACTAAATGCCTCTACATATTTAATAGTCCTATCCTCAAATATAACCATTAAAGAAGCAAACATATGCAAACAAGGCAAACGTAACATCAATCTGCCTAAACAGGACAGTCTGTAAAGAGTGCAGCAATATCCATACTTCCCTACCTCCAAAAATTATGAAAGAAAATTACCACTGTATTAAATTTATCAGAGATTATTATGCAAAAGGTTTCAACATTTTATCACATTCTGAATTTTCTAGGGAATTTTTGCAACAGCGGTAATTTTCTGTTTTCAAACAGCAACATGTGGAGTAGTAAAATAGGCATAGTAAAGGCTATCAATGCCACTTTTATTGAAGTAAAAGATGCAGAACATTGTTATAAATAACAGAAAGCAAATCCTAACAAAATAAATTGACGCTCCAAGCAAAACCCATATCATGTGGTGAATAAAAATATAGCTCCAAGTAAAGTTACCGATGAACGAAGACGAAAGAGGGGATGCCTTCCAGGGCATCCCCAAGCTTAGGCTCTTGGCTATCCTTGAATATTACCTTGGGATGCCTCGGGCATCCCCAAGCTTAGGATCTTGCCACTCCTTATTCTATAGTCCGTCGAATCCTTACCCAAGCTTAGGCTCTTGCCACTCCTTATTCCATAGTCCATCGAATCCATAGTCTACTACACAACCTTCTTGTTGTAGACGTTGTTGGGCCTCCAAGTGCAGAGGTTTGTAGGACAGTAGCAAATTTCCCTCAAGTGGATGACCAAAGGTTTATCAATCCGTAGGAGGCGTAGGATGAAGATGGTCTCTCTCAAGCAACCCTGCAACGAAATAACAAAGAGTCTCTTGTGTCCCCAACACACCCAATACAATGGTAAATTGTATAGGTGCACTAGTTCGGCGAAGAGATGGTGATACAAGTGGTATGTGGATGGTAGATAAAGGTTTTTGTAATCTGAAAATATAAAAACAGCAAGGTAACTAATGACAAAAGTGAGCACAAACGGTATTGCAATCCATTGAAACAAGGCCTAGGGTTCATAATTTCACTAGTGCAAGTTCTCTCAATAATAATAACATAGTTGGATCATATAACTATCCCTCAACATGCAACAAAGAGTCACTCCAAAGTCACTAATAGCGGAGAACAAACGAAGAGATTATGGGAGGGTACGGAACCACCTCAAAGTTATCCTTTCTGATCGATCTATTCAAGAGTCCGTAGTGAAATAACACGAAGCTATTCTTTCCGTTCAATCTATCATAGAGTTCGTACTAGAATAACACCTTAAGACACAAATCAACCAAAACCCTAATGTCACCTAGATACTCCAATGTCACCTCAAGTATCTGTGGGTATGATTATACGATATGCATCACACAATCTCAGATTCATCTATTCAAACCAACACAAAGTACTTCGAAGAGTGCCCCAAAGATTCTACTGGAGAGTCAAGATGAAAACATGTGCCAACCCCTATGCATAGGTTCATGGGCGGAACCCGCAAGTTGATCACCAAAACATATATCAAGTGGATCAATAGAATACCCCATTGTCACCACGGGTATCCCACGCAAGACATACATCAAGTGTTCTCAAATCCTTAAAGACTCAATATGATAAGATAACTTCAAAGGGAAAACTCAATCCATTACAAGAGAGTAGAGGGGGAGAAACATCATAAGATCCAACTATAATAGCAAAGCTCGCGATACATCAAGATCGTACCACCTCAAGAACACGAGAGAGAGAGAGATATATATCAAACACATAGCTACTGGTACATACCCTCAGCCCCGAGGGTGAACTACTCCCTCCTCGTCATGGAGAGCGCCGGGATGATAAAAATGGCCACCAGTGAGGGGTTCCCCCTCCGGCAGGGTGCCGGAACGGGTCTAGATTGGTTTTCGGTGGCTACAGAGGCTTCTGGTGGTGGAACTCCCTATCTATTCTGCTCCCCAAAGTTTTTAGGGTATGTGGATATATATATATATATATATATATATATATATATATATAGGAGGAAGAAGTACGTCAGGGGATCCATGAGAGGCCCGCGAGGGTGGAGGGCGCATCCAGGGGGTGGGCGCGCCCCCTGCCTCGTGCCTTCCTTGTTGCTTCCCTTACGTACACCCCAAGTCTTCTGGATTGCGTTCATTCCAAAAATCACGCCCCCGAAGGTTTCACTCCGTTTGGACTCCGTTTGATATTCCTTTTCTGCGAAACACTGAAACAAGGGAAAAACAGGGACTGGCACTGGGCTCTGGGTTAATAGGTTAGTCCCAAAAATAATATAAAAGTGTTTAATAAAGCCCATAAACATCCAAAACAGATAATATAATTGCATGAATGCTTCATAAATTATAGATACGTTGGAGACATATCATGGGCTTCCTCAAATGCCCTAGGTCTTCGTGAGCAAGCAAGTTGGATGCACACCCACTTAGTTTCTTTTGTTGAGCTTTCATACATTTATAGCTCTAGTGCATCCGATGCATGGCAATCCCTACTCCTTGCATTGACATCAATTGATGGGCATCTCCCTAGCCCATTGATTAGCCGCGTCGATGTGAGAATTTCTCCTTTTTGTCTTCTCCACATAACCCCCAACATTATATTCTAATCCACCCATAGTGCTATATCCATGGCTCATGCTCATGTATTGCGTGAAAGTTGAAAAAAGTTTGAGATTACTAAAGTATGAAACAATTGCTTGGCTTGTCATCGGGGTTGTGCATGATGAGAGCATTCTTGTGTGACGAAAATGGAGCATGACCAAACTATATGATTTTGTAGGGATGAACTTTCTTTGGCCATGTTATTTTGAGAAGACATGATTGCTTAGTTAGTATGCTTGAAGTATTATTATTTTTATGTCAATATTAAAATTTTGTATTGAATCTTTCGGATCTGAATATTCATGCCACAATAAAGAAAATTACATTGACAATTATGCTAGGTAGCATTCAACATCAAAAATTCTGTTTTTATCATTTACCTACTCGAGGAGGAGCAGGAATTAAGCTTGGGGATGCTTGATACGTCTCCAACGTATCTATAATTTTTGATTGTTCCATGCTATTATATTATCTGTTTTGGATGTTTAATGGGCTTTATTATACACTTTTATATTATTTTTGGGACTAACCTACTAACCCAAGGCCCAATGAAAATTGCTGTTTTTTTTGCCTATTTCAATGTTTCGCAGAAAAGGAATATCAAACAGAATGAAACCTTCGAGAGAGTTATTTTTGGAACAAACGTGATCCAAGGGACTTGGAGTAGACGTCAAGAAAGGAGCAAGGAGGCCACAAGGCAGGGAGGCACGCCCCCACCCTCATGGGCTCCTCGCAGCTCCACCGACCTACGTGTTCCTCCTATATATATCCATATACCCCAAAAACATCTAGGAGCACCACGAAACCCTATTTCCACCGCCGCAACCTTCTGTACACAAGATATCCCATCTTGGGGCCTTTTCCGGAGCTCCGTCGGAGGGGAAATCGATCACGGAGGGCTTCTACATCAACAACATAGCCTCTCCGATGATGTGTGAGTAGTTTACGACAGCCCTTCGGGTCCATAGTTATTAGCTAGATGGCTTCTTCTCTCTCTTTGGATCTCAATACAAAGTTCTCCTCGATCTTCTTGGAGATCTATTCGATGTAATTCTTTTTGCGGTGTGTTTGTCGAGATCCGGTGAATTGTGGGTTTATAATCAAGTTTATCTATGAACAATATTTGATTCTTCTCTGAAATCTTTTATGTATGATTTGTTATCTTTGCAAGTCTCTTCGAATTATCAGTTTGGTTTGGCCTACTAGATTGATCTTTCTTGCAATGGGAGAAGTGCTTAGCTTTGGGTTCAATCTTGCGGTGTCCTTTCCTAGTGACAGCAAGGCATGTATTGTATTGTTGCCATCGAGGATAAAAAGATGGGGTTTATATCATATTGCTTGAGTTTATCCCTCTACATCATGTCATCTTGCCTAATGCGTTACTCTGTTCTTATGAACTTAATACTCTAGATGCATGCTGGATAGCGGTCGATGTGTGGAGTAATAGTAGTAGATGCAGAATCATTTTGGTCTACTTGTCACGGACGTTATGCCTATATACATGATCATGCCTAGATATTCTCATAATTATGCACTTTTCTATCAATTGCTCGGCAATAATTTGTTGACCCACCGTAATACTTATGCTATCTTGAGAGAAGCCACTAGTGAAACCTATGGCCCTCGGGTCTATCTTTTATCATATAAGTTTCCAATCTATTTTATTTTGCAATCTATATCATAAAAATACCAAAAATATTTATCTTATTATCTCTATCAGATCTCACTCTCGTAAGTGACCGTGAAGGGATTGACAACCCATTTATCGCGTTGGTTGCGAGGTTCTTATTTGTTTGTGTAGGTGGGAGGTGACTTGCGTGTAGTCTCCTACTGGATTGATACCTTGGTTCTCAAAAACTGAGGGAAATACTTACGCTACTTTGGTGCTTCACCCTTTCCTCTTCAAGGGAAAACTAACATAGTGCTCAGGAGGTAGCAAACTCCTGCCTGCATCTACTACTATTACTTCACACATCAACCGCTATCCAGCATGCATCTAGTGTATTAAGTTCATGGGGAAACAAAGTAATGCAATAAGAACGATGACATGATGTAGAAAAGTTCCATCTATGTAGAGATAGACCCCATCGTTTTATCCTTAGTAGCAACGATACATATGTGTCGGTTCCCCTTCTGTCACTGGGATCAAGCACAGTAAGATCAAACCCACTACAAAGCACCTTTTCTCATTGCAAGATAAATAGATCAAGTTGGCCAAACAAAAACCAAATATCGGAGAAGAAATACATGGCTATAAGCAATCATGCATATAAGAGATCAAAGAAACTCAAATAACTTTCATGGATATAAAAAGCTAGATCTGATCATAAACTCAAAGTTCATCCGATCCCAACAAACACACTACAAAAAGAGTTACATAATATGGATCTCTAAGAGACCATTGTATGGAGAATCAAACGAGAGAGAGGAAGCCATCTAGCTACTAACTACGGACCCGAAGGTCTACAAACAACTACTCACGCATCATCGGAGAGGCACCAATGGAAGTGGTGAACCCCTCCGTGATGGTGTCTAGATTGGATCTGGTGGTTCTTGTCGGCGTTCTGGGAACGGGGGTCCCCAGACCTGCCTGCCTGCAACCCACGGCGTGTGCTACCTCTTGAGCTTGCGTTGGATTTCCCCGAAGAGGAAGGGATGATGCAGTAGAGTAGCGTAAGTATTTCCCTCAGTTTTTTAGAACCAAGGTATCAATCCAGTAGGAGGCCACGCTCAAGTCCCTCGTACCTGCACAAAACGATAGCTACTCGCAACCAACGTGATTAGGGGTTGTCAATCCCTTCACGGTCACTTACGAAAGTGAGATCTGATAGATATAATATTTTTTGTATTTTTGGTATAGAGATGCAAAGTGAAAAGTAAAAGGCAAAGTAAAAAAGCAAAGCAAGATTAAAGTGATGGAGATTAATATGATGAAAATAGACCCGGGGGCCATAGGTTTCACTAGTGGCTTCTCTCAAGAGCATAAGTCTTCTACGGTGGGTGAACAAATTACTGTTGAGCAATTTACAGAATTGAGCATAGTTATGAGAATATCTAGGCATGATCATGTATATAGGCATCACGTTCGTGACAAGTAGACCGAAACGATTCTGCATCTACTACTATTACTCCACTCATCGACCGCTATCCAGCATGCATCTAGAGTATTAAGTTAAAAACAGAGTAACGCCTTAAGCAAGATGACATGATGTAGAGAGATAAATTCATGCAATATGAAATAAATCCCATCTTGTTATCCTTGATGGCAACGATGCAATACGTGCCTTGCTGCCCCTTCTGTCACTGGGAAAGGACACTGCAAGATCGAACCCAAAGCTAAGCACTTCTCCCATGGCAAGAACTACCAATCTAGTTGGCCAAACCAAACGGATAATTCGAAGAGACTTGCAAAGATAACCAATCATACATAAAAGAATTCAGAGAAGATTCAAATATTATTCATAGATAGACTTGATCATAAACCCACAATTCATCGGTCTCAACAACCACATCGCAAAAAGAAGATTACATCAAATAGATCTCCACAAGAGAGGGGGAGAACTTTGTATTGAGATCCGAAAAGAGAGAAGAAGCCATCTAGCTACTAACTATGGACCCGAAGGTCTGAGGTAAACTACTCACACTTCATCGGAGAGGCTATGATGATGTAGAAGCCCTCCGTGATGACGGCCCTCTTCGGTGGAGCTCTGGAACGGGCCCCAAGATAAGATCTCGTGGATACAGAAAGTTGCGGCAGTGGAATTAGGTTTTTGACTCATGTTCTGATCGTTTGGGGGTACGTAGGTATATATAGGAGTAAGAAGTACGTCGGTGGAGCTCCGAGGGCCCACGAGGCAGGGGGCGCGCCCTAGGGGCGGTGGCGCCCCCCACCCTTGTGACCGCCTCTCTGATGCCTTGGCGTAGGGTCCAAGTCTCCTGGATCACGTTCGGTGAGAAAATCACGTTCTCGAAGGTTTCATTCCGCTTGGACTCCTTGATATTCCGTTTCTTCGAAACACTGAAATAGGAAAAAACAGCAATTCTGGGCTGGGCCTCCGGTTAATAGGTTAGTCCCAAAAATAATATAAAAGTGGAAAATAAAGCCCAATATAGTACAAAACAGTAGATAATATAGCATGGAGCAATCAAAAATTATAGATACGTTGGAGACATATCAGCGTGGCTGAGCAGCAGGCCGTACGGCCCATCTTCGTCAACAAGGCACCCAAGACCCTCGCGAGGCGGACGACGCAAGACCTCCTCTGGAGTGGCCTGGTCAGGCAGGCTCACGTGGAGCGGAGATATCAAGGCGGGGCGAACCTCACAAGACTCTCGTGACGTGAGCCATGACGCACAATACCAGGCGGGCGACAGCGCGCGCAGCGTCCTCATTTCCTCTTTGGTGCTAAGGAGGCAAGCGCAGGCGAAGAGTACCGAGGCCCCAGGCAAAGGTTGCCATTTCGGTGCAACGAGACCAAGACCAGAAGGACGGCAAGACGGAGGTCATTGTGGAGCCCAAGACGGCGTCACCACCAAAGCCTTTCATAGGCAAAGACTGCTTTTGTCAGGATAGCTTGTACTAGTTGTCCCCCTTCAAATTAGCCCGCCATTGTTGGCTCTCCCTTCCTGCTCAATATTTGGGAAGAGGACCAGGGCCTCTATAAATAGGACTAGCTACCACCATAGTACAGGCATCTGATTTTAGCTTGAGGGCATCTCATCTTAGCTTGAGGGAATCTACACACCACAAGTTCATACGCATAAGAACACCTCAACCTCAGGAGGTTGTTCTTCCCCTTGTATTGTTCATCATCAGCCCAAGAGGCAATCCACCACCACCACACTGGAGTAGGGTATTACACCACAACGGTGGCCCGAACTAGTATAAACCCCGTGTCTTTCTGTGTTGTGAGTTTGTCGAGTTCGCCCGCAAGACCTTAGCGAGCTAGAGCATAGATCGGTAGGAGGGAAAGACTTCGCGCGCACCCCAGTGTTCGAACCTTAAGGGTTTGCCGGAACCCCACATCCGACATTTGGCGCGCCAGGTAGGGGTGCGCCGGAGCTTCTTCTCCGCCAATCAGCTCTCCGACGTTCACCGGCTACGATGTCTGGCGACCCAAGGGCCGGCTCCAACCGCTGGGCAGCCTGGACGGCCCGAACGGCGCCACCTACCCATGAGGGTCTCGACCCTGCACCCCAAGTGGCACGGGCGCCACCAAGCCCCGCCGGGCGTGGACAGCACGGCCAGGTGTCATCCACCCTCACCCCGCGGCAGGTACGAGCCGCGACAAGAGCAACGAGTCACGCCGCAGCAATAGCACCGCACTCACGGCGGGAGCAAGCGAACATGCGGGTGGCACTCACAGTGGCAAGGGAGCTGCTGCGATGCAGGCTGATGGAGAGTGGCCGGGACACACTGCTTGAGCGTGTTGCTAAGCTGCTGGACGCAGCGGCGTCGGGAGCGCCACCCTTCTGCTATCGACTCCCCTCAGGCCACTTCAAGGTCGCGCGGCGAGCCTCACCACATCTGCGCGCCATCAACTACGCCCGTGGGCTCCATCAACATCAGCACGGCCGGCGGCGTAGGGGGCTCCGACCCCCCCATGCCGCCCTCGATAGGCACGAGCGCAAGCGTCACCCCCATGGTCCCGGCCGGATGCCATATTATCATCCCCAGGATGCCATCACGGGCAGAGCAACATGGAGTGTGGGGCACCACGTCGAGGTGTTCGTGGTGACGACCTCGGAAGCCTACGTGCCCCGCATGATGGACCAAGGGTACGCACCAGAGGACGACGTTGGCTCATTTGTTGGAGAAGATTGGGGAGAAGGGGCGCTGGGAGGTGAAGCCTTCCAAGAGCCAACGGAGAACCACAACGATCGCGCCAGCAGGGGCAACTACAGGGTACCGCTACCCTCTCAAGAACAGGTTTATGCTAACCATGGGCTGCAGATGAATTAGGTTGCAGCATCGATCGACGACCCTGGCACGGCGGCACCCGTTTCAACAAGGGAGACATGCTGGGGGCCGCCGGGAGGGAGCCAAGAGCAAGGCCCCTCCCCAAGGCACGTGAAACTAGGGGACACTCGGAGGTAGGCCCTCTGCCGGGGTGGCTTCAACAACCCTTCCCCCGGCAGAGGACCCGTGGTCGCCGAGGGAACCGCTGGCGTCCTCTTTCCCTCCTTTGTGTCGTCCTGGTCTCCGGTCGGCTCAAAGGAGGTCAAGGGTGGCGCAAGGCGGGGCCCTCGTCTGGTGATATGAAGCAAAGCCGGTACCTATGAAGAAGGCCAATGCCTGTGAAGCTCGCCGCCCATGACACTCTCACGTAATAATGATTTGGGGCTGTACACACCCCGGAGTCTCAGGGGTGCCGGCCTCAGGCCCTGGGGCTCCCTCCCACGCCTACTGGCAGCACTTAGCTCCGCGATGGTGAGAAGACTTGAAGACCAGAAGACTAGACAGGTGCCAGATGCGGCCTTTTGCTTTGGATCTCTCTTTCTGTGGCTTTGCTTTCTGGATCTCGATTTAAGTTGAAGCTGAATTTTTATCACGCGCGCGGTGGTGCCTTTTCTTGTTCGAGCCGTTTCTTGCCTTCTGGATCTCATTTGGTTTGGGACTCGCGTCCATCGCCTTTCCCTCGCAAGCTCCTCGCAAGCCGGATCGCGTAGAGCGCAGGCTCGTCAAGCACGCGCTAACACTGCGCCTGGCGCTCACCTCTTACGGGGCCCCCTCGAACGGGGCAACAAGCTCTGCGAGATCCTCAGGAACCCGTCGCCTCACGACCCTGCCCTAAGCTGGCGCTGGTTAAGGTAAACCGCGTTGGGGAGCACACCCCCGGCTTCATGAGTTCACGAGGACACATATCCATGCCACGTAAGAAAGTAAAAACTACGATTTGCTTACACGAGGGGATCCCCCTCTCAAAATGCTCTTACAAGTTTTCCAAGGGCCACGCCCGAGTTTTGCGTGCAGAATAAAACAACAGGAGAATATGGGATCAGCCAGAGATATCGCTCGCTGCATCGTCCATGGACGCGTCACTCGCTCGCATCGTCATCATCTTCGTCGGAATGATCGCCGCCGTCGGCGACGCCCCCATCGCCATCATTGACCACGTCACCTTCGTCTGCGAGGACCACCACCAGGACGAGGGGGCTGGGGGCTTCCAGGAGCCGCGTATGATTGCTTGCATCTTGGGCAGTGCTCAGGCCCCAGCCTCTCAGCGCATCTTCAAACAGTTCGCTCGCGAGGTGAACGAGGTGCTCCCCAAGCTCGAGGCCACGCGCCCGCTCAGGTGGTCCCAATGTGCCATCACCTTCGACTCGGCAGACCAGCTCAAGTGCGCAGCCACCTCTGGCGCACTCCCTATGTTGTGCTCCCCAGTCATCAGCAATGTGCAAGTCACCAAGACTCTCATCAACGGTGGCGCAGGGCTCAACGTCCTATCCGTCGACACGTTCGACAACCTCCAAGTGCCCTATGAGCAGCTCTAGCCAACCAAACCTTTCTCATGAGTGACTGACGGTTCCACCACACTGATAGGGCAAGTCCGCTTGCCTGTCACGTTCGGGGAGCGCAAGAACTACCACACCAAGCTCATCGACTTCGACGTCGCGCACATCCGCCTGCCATACAATGCCATCCTCGGGTATCCAGCCCTGGCCAAGTTCATGGCAGTCACTCACCACGGCTACAACGTTCTCAAGATGCCAGGAAGCGGGGGAATCATCATGGTCCCATGTGAAGAAAGGGATGTGGTGTGCTCCCTTGAGCGCGCCTTCCAAGCCGTAGCAATCAACAACCCTGACAACAGAAGTGAAGGCCCTCCGGAGACCATTCCCAAGAAGAAGCTGCCATGCCGCACAGGACCCCAAGAAGATGGCGTCACGACAGGAGCCTCGTCAGGATCAGCGCCCACTCCAGGGGCGCCTCCCTCCACCGCATAGGAAAGCGTACCCGGCGCCCTCCTCAGGCAGGACTCGGGGGCTCTCTTCTGGAGGGCCTCGGACCTTGTCAACCTCACGAGGGAGGCGCTTGGGCACCACTTGAAGGCGTGCTTCACGGCACGCGACCCTCAGGAGAGCACAGGGCAAGGAGTGCCCACCGCTCAGGAGTTCATCACCAAGACCATCCAAGAGCTACAAGACGCAAGAGCCATGCACGGCGACAGCCGCTCACGGAGTGCGGCTCACCATCCAGGTGAGGGTGCTGAGCTACGCGTCTGCGTCGATGCTACCTCTTGAGCACTGCGTTGGATTTCCCCGAAGAGGAGAGGATGATGCAGCAAAGTAGCGTAAGTATTACCCTTAGTTTTTGAGAACCAAGGTATCAATCCAGTAGGAGGCTACACGCGAGTCCCTCGTACCTACACAAAAACAATAGCTCAACACAACCAACGCACTTAGGGGTTGTCAATCCCTTCACGGTCACTTACGAAAGTGAGATCTGATAGAGATGATAAATAATATTTTTGGTATTTTTGGTATAAAGATGCAAAGTAAAAAGTAAAAGCAAAGTAAAAGCAAAGCAATAATAAAGTGATGGAGATTAATATGATGAGAAAGAGACCCGGGGGCCATAGGTTTCACTAGTGGCTTCTCTCAAGAGCATAAGTATTCTACGGGGGGTGAACAAATTACTGTTGAGCAATTGACATAATTGAGCATAGTTATGAGAATATCTAGGTATGATCATGTATATAGGCATCACGTCCGAGACAAGTAGACCGACTCCTGCCTGCATCTACTACTATTACTCCACTCATCGACGGCTATCCAGCATGCATCTAGAGTATTAAGTTAAAAACAGAGTAACGCCTTAAGCAAGATGACATGATGTAGAGGGATAGTTTCATGCAATATGATAAAAAAAAAACCATCTTGTTATCCTCGATGGCAACGATACAATACGTGCCTTGCTGCCCCTTCTGTCACTGGGAAAGGACACCGCAAGATCGAACCCAAAGCTAAGCACTTCTCCCATGGCAAGAACAACCAATCTAGCAGGCCAAACCAAACTGATAATTTGAAGAGACTTGCAAAGATAACCAATCATACATAAAAGAATTGAGAGAAGATTCAAATATTATTCATAGATAGACTTGATCATAAACCCACAATTCATCGGTCTCAACAAACACACCGCAAAAAGAAGATTACATCGAATAGATCTCCACGGGAGAGGGGGAGAACATTGTATTGAGATCCAAAAAGAGAGAAGAAGCCATCTAGCTACTAACTATGGACCCGTAGGTCTGAAGTAAACTACTCACACTTCATCAGAGGGGCTTGGATGATGATGTAGAAGCCCTCCATGATCGATGCCCGCTCCGGCGGAGCTCCGGAACAGGCCCCAAGATGGGATCTTGTGGATACAGAAAGTTGCGGCGGTGGAATTAGGTTTTTGGCTCCGTCCCCGATCGTTTGGGGGTACGTAGGTATATATAGGAGGAAGAAGTACGTCGGTGGAGCTTCAAGGGGCCCACGAGGCAGGGGGCGCGCCCTAGGGGGGCGCGCCCTCCACCCTCGTGGCTGCCTCGTAGCTTTCTTGACGGAGGGTCCAAGTCTCCTGGATCTTATCTGATGAGAAAATCACGTTTCCGAAGGTTTCATTCCGTTTGATATTTTGTTTCTCCGAAACACTAAAATAGGCAAAAAAATAGCAATTCTGGGCTGGGCCTCCAGTTAATAGATTAGTCCCAGAAATAATATAAAAGTGGAAAATAAAGCCCAATATAGTCCAAAACAGTAGATAATATAGCATGGAGCAATCAAAAATTATAGATACGTTGGAGACGTATCAAGCATCCCCAAGCTTAATTCCTGCTCATCCTCGAGTAGGTAAATGATGAAAACAATTTTTTTGATGTGGAGTGCTACTTGGCATAATTTTAATGTAATTCTTCTTAATTGTGGTATGAATATTCAGATTCGAAAGATTCATGACAAAAGTTCATATTGACATAAAAATGATAATACTTCAAACATACTAACTAAGCAATTATGTCTTCTCAAAATAACATGGCCAAAGAAAGTTCATCCCTACAAAATCATATAGTTTAGTCATGTTTCATTTTCGTCACACAAGAATGCTCTCATCATGCACAACCCCGATGACAATCCAAGCAATTGTTTCATACTTTAGTAATCTCAAACCTATAAACTTTCACGCAATATATGAGCGCGAGCCATGGACATAGCACTATAGGTGGACCAGAATATAATGAGGGGGGTTATGTGGAGAAGACAAAAAAGGAGAAAGTCTCACATCAATGAGGCTAATCAATGGGCTATGGAGATGCCCACCGATTGATGTTAATGCAAGGAGCAGGGATTGCCATGCAACGGATGCACTAGAGCTATAAATGTATGAAAGCCCAACAAAAGAAACTAGTGGGTGTGCATCCAACTTGCTTGCTCACGAAGACCTAGGGCACTTGAGGAGGCCCATTGTTGGAATATACAAGCCAAGTTCTATAATGAAAAATTCCCACTAGTATATGAAAGTGATAACATGAGAGACTCTCTACTATGAAGATCATGGTGCTACTTTGAAGCACAAGTGTGGTAAAAGGATAGTAACATTGTCCCTTCTCTCTTTTTCTCTCATTTTTTTGGGCCTTTTCTTTTTTTATGGCCTTTCTCTTTTTTGGGGCCTTCTCTTTTTTTGGCCTTTTTTTATTCCTCACTTGGGACAATGCTCTAATAATGATGATCATCACACTTCTATTTATTTACAACTCAATGATTACAACTCGATACTATAACAAAGATGACTCTATATGAATGCCTCCGGCGGTGTACCGGGATATGCAATGAACCAAGAGTGACATGTATGAAAGAATTATGAACGGTGGCTTTGCCACAAATACTATGTCAACTACATGATCATGCTAAGCAATATGACAATGATGAATGTGTCATGATGAACGGAATGATGGAAAGTTGCATGGCAATATATCTCGGAATGGCTATGGAAATGCCATAATAGGTAGGTATGGTGGCTGTTTTGAGGAAGATATAAGGAGGTTTATGTGTGAAAGAGCGTATCATATCATGGGGTTTGGATGCACCGGCGAAGTTTGCGCCAACTCTCAATGTGAGAAAGGGCAATGCACGGTACCGAAGAGGCTAGCAAGGATGGAAGGGTGAGAGTGCGTATAATCCATGGACTCAACATTAGTCATAAAGAACTCACATACTTATTGCAAAAATCTACAAGTCATAAAAAACCTTGGCACTACGCGCATGCTCCTAGGGGGATAGATTGGTAGGAAAAGACCATCGCTCGTCCCCGACCGCCACTCATAAGGAAGACAATCAAATAACACCTCATGTTTCAAATTTGTTGCATAACGTTTACCATATGTGCATGCTACGGGACTTGCAAACCTCAACACAAGTATTTCTCAATTTCACAACTACTCAACTAGCATGACTTTGATATTATTACCTCCATATCTCAAAACAATCATCAAGCATCAAACTTTTCTTAGTATTCAACACACTCATAAGAAAGTTTTATTATTAATCTTGCATACCAAGCATATTAGGATTTTAAGCAAATTACCATGCTATTAAGACTCTCAAAATAATCTAAGTGAAGCATGAGAGATCAATAGTTTCTATAAAACAAATCCACCACCGTGCTCTAAAAGATATAAGTGAAGCACTAGAGCAAAATTATAAAGCTCGAAAGATATAAGTGAAGCACATAGAGTATTCTATCAAATTCCAAATCATGTATGGCTCTCTCAAAAGGTGTGTACAGCAAGGATGATTATGGTAAACTAACAAGCAAAGACTCAAATCATAAAAGATGCTCCAAGCAAAACACATATCATGTGGTGAACAAAAATATAGCTCCAAGTAAAGTTACCGGTAGAAGTAGACGAAAGAGGGGATGCCTTCCGGGGCATCCCCAAGCTTTGGATTTTAGGTGTCCTTAGATTATCTTGGGGGTGCCATGGGCATCCCCAAGCTTAGGCTCTTGTCACTCCTTGTTCCATAATCCATCAAATCTTTACCCAAAACTTGAAAACTTCACAACACAAAACTTAAAGTAGAAAACTTGTGAGCTCCGTTAGCGAAAGAAAACAAAAGACCACTTCAAGGTACTGTAATGAACTCATTCTTTATTTATATTGGTGTTAAACCTACTGTATTCCAACTTATCTATGGATTATAAACTATTTTACTAGCCATAGATTCATCAAAATAAGCAAACAACACAAGAAAAACAGAATCTGTCAAAAACAGAACAGTCTGTAGTAATCTGTAGCTAGCGCAAGATCTGGAACCCCAAAAATTCTAAAATAAATTGCTGGACGTGAGTATTTTATCTATTAATCATCTTAAAAAATAATTAACTAAATAACGCTTTCCAAATAAAAATTACAGCAGTTCTCGTGAGCGCTAAAGTTTCTGTTTTTTACAGCAAGTTCAACAAGACTTTCCCCAAGTCTTCCCAACGGTCCTACTTGGCACACACACTAATTAAACACAAAAAACACAACCAAAACAGAGGCTAATAAAATTATTTATTACTAAACAGGAGAAAAAAATCAAGGAATAAAAATAAAATTGGGTTACCTCCCAACAAGCGCTATCGTTTAACGCCCCTAGCTAGGCATAACAAGCAAGAATAGATCTAGGTATTGCCATCTTTGGTAGGCAATGCATAAGTGGCTCTCATGATAGATTCATATGGTAATTTTATTTTATTTCTAGGGAAGTGTTCCATGTCCTTTTTTAATGTAAATTGAAATCTAATATTCCCTTCCTTCATATCAATAATTGCACCAACCGTTCTAAGGAAAGGTCTACCGAGAATAATAGGGCAAGAAGGATTGCAATCTATATCAAGAACGATAAAATCTACGGGCACATAATTCCTATTTTCAATAATAAGAACATCATTAATTCTTCCCATAGGTTTCTTAATAGTGGAATCCGCAAGATGCAAGTTTAGAGAGCAATCATCAAAATCACGGAAATCTAGCAAATCACACAAAGTTTTGGGAATAGTAGAGACACTACCACCCAAATCACACAAAGCATAAAACTCATAATCTTTAATTTTAATTTTAATAGTAGGTTCCCACTCATCATAAAGTTTTCTAGGGATAGAAACTTCCAACTCTAGTTTTTCTTCATAAGATTGCATCAAGGCATCAACGATATGTTCGGTAAAGGCTTTATTTTGACTATAAGCATGAGGAGATTTTAGCAAGGATTGCAACAAGGAAAAACAATCAGTTAAAGAGCAATTTTCATAATTAAATTACTTGAGATCCAATATAGTGGGTTTAGCATCATCTAGGGTTTTATTTCTTTTATTCCCACTTTTATCAATTTCACCATCAAGATCTAAACACTCCGAATTTTTAGAACGCCTTCTAGGTAAAGGTGGATCATATTCAGTCCCATAATTATCAAGATTAATATTGAAAAACAAAGGTTTAATAGGGGACACATCAATAACTTTTAGATCTTCATCATTATTTTCATAGGAACTAGAAGAACACGCTTTAATAAAGGCATCTTTCATAGCACGCGTCCTAGCGGTTCTTTCCTTGCACTCATCAATGGAAATTCTCATGAATTTGAGAGACTCAATGATATCATGCTTAGGTGGAATAGATCTAAGTTTCAAAGAATCAACATCAAGAGCGATTCTATCAACGTTCCTAGCCAAATCATCAATCTTAAGCAATTTTTCTTCAATGATAGCATTAAAATTCTTTTGCGAAGTAATAAATTATTTAATATTAGATTCAAAATCAGAGGGAATCTTATTATAATTTACATAAGACTTGTTGTAGGAATTACCATAATTATTAGAGGGGTTACTAGGATAAGGCCTAGGATTGAAATTTCCTCTATACGCGTTGTTACCAAAATTATTCCTACCAACAAAATTCACATCCATAGATTCATTGTTATTCTCAATCAAATTAGACAAGGGCATATCATTAGGATCAGAAGAAACACTCTTATTAGCAAATAATTTCATAAGTTCATCCATCTTTCCACAAAACATTAATTTCTTCTATCGCATGCACCTTTTTATTAGTAGATCTTTCAATATGCCATTGAGAATAATTAACCATAATATTATCTAGGAGTTTAGTAGCATCTCCTAAAGTGATTTCCATAAAAGTGCCTCCCGCGGCCGAATCTAAAAGATTTCTAGAAGCAAAATTCAATCCGCATAAATTTTTTGTATAATCATCCACAAATTCAAACCATGAGTAGGGCAATTATGTATCATTAATTTCATTCTCTCCCAAGCTTGTGCGACATGTTCATGATCAAGTTGCTTAAAATTCATAATATCGTTTCTAAGAGAGATGATCTTAGCGGGAGGAAAATACTTAGAGATAAAAGCATCTTTGCACTTGTTCCATGAATCAATACTATTTTTAGGCAAAGATGAAAACCAAGCTTTAGCACGATCTCTAAGCGAAAAAGGAAATAGCTTCAATTTAGCAATATCATTATCGACATCTTTCTTCTTTTGCATGTCACACAAATCAATGAAGCTATTAAGATGGGTAGTGGCATCTTCACTAGGAAGGCCGGAAAACGGATCTTCCATGACAAGATTCTGCAAAGCAGCATTAATTTCACAAGATTCAGCATCAGTAAGAGGAGCAATCGGAGTGCTAAGGAAATCTTTATTGTTGGTATTGGTGAAGTCACACAATTTAGTATTATCTTGAGCCATCACGACAAACAAGCAATCCAACACATGAGCAATCAAAAAGCAAACGGGCAAAAGAGTCAAATAGAGAGGGAGGATAGAGAGAGATGGCGAATAAAATGGCAAGGGTGAAGTGGGGGAGAGGAAAACGAGAGGCAAATGGCAAATAATGTAATGCGGGGAATAGGGATTGTGATGGGTACTTGGTATGTTGACTTTTGCGCAGACTCCCCGGCAACGGCGCCAGAAATTCTTCTTGCTACCTCTTGAGCACTGCGTTGGATTTCCCCGAAGAGGAGAGGATGATGCAGCAAAGTAGCGTAAGTATTTCCCTCAGTTTTTTAGAACCAAGGTATCAATCTAGTAGGAGGCTACGCGCGAGTCCCTCGTACCTACACAAAAACAATAGCTCAACGCAACCAACGCGCTTAGGGGTTGTCAATCCCTTCACGGTCACTTACGAAAGTGAGATCTGATAGAGATGATAAATAATATTTTTGGTATTTTTGGTATAAAGATGCAAATTAAAAAGTAAAAGCAAAGTAAAAGCAAAGCAATAATAAAGTGATGGAGATTAATATGATGAGAAAGAGACCCGGGGGCCATAGGTTTCACTAGTGGCTTCTCTCAAGAGCATACGTATTCTACGGGGGGTGAACAAATTACTGTTGAGCAATTGACAAAATTGAGCATAGTTATGAGAATATCTAGGTATGATCATGTATATAGGCATCACGTCCGAGACAAGTAGACTGACTCCTGCCTGCATCTACTACTATTACTCCACTCATCGACCGCTATCCAGCATGCATCTAGAGTATTAAGTTAAAAACAGAGTAACGCCTTAAGCAAGATGACATGATGTAGAGGGATAGTTTCATGCAATATGATAAAAAACCCATCTTGTTATCCTCGATGGCAACGATACAACACGTGCCTTGCTGCCCCTTCTGTCACTGGGAAAGGACACCGCAAGATCGAACCCAAAGCTAAGAACTTCTCCCATGGTAAGAACAACCAATCTAGTAGGCCAAACCAAACTGATAATTCGAAGAGACTTGCAAAGATAACCAATCATACATAAAAGAATTCAGAGAAGATTCAAATATTATTCATAGATAGAGTTGATCATAAACCCACAATTCATCGGTCTCAACAAACACACCGCAAAAAGAAGATTACATTGAATAGATCTCCACGGGAGAGGGGGAGAACATTGTATTGAGATCCAAAAAGAGAGAAGAAGCCATCTAGCTACTAACTATGGACCCGTAGGTCTGAAGTAAACTACTCACACTTCATCGGAGGGGCTTGGATGATGATGTAGAAGCCCTCCATGATCGATGCTCGCTCTGGCGGAGCTCCGGAACAGGCCCCGAGATGGGATCTCGTGGATACAGAAAGTTGCGGTGGTGGAATTAGGTTTTTGGCTCCGTCCCCGATTGTTTGGGGGTACGTAGGTATATATAGGAGGAAGAAGTACATCGGTGGAGCTTCGAGGGGCCCACGAGGCAGGGGGCGCACCCTAGGGGGGCGCCCTCCACCCTTGTGGCCGCCTCGTGGCTTTCTTGACGGAGGGTCCAAGTCTCCTCCTGGATCTTATCTGATGAGAAAATCACGTTTCCAAAGGTTTCATTCCGTTTGGACTCCGTTTGATATTCTATTTCTTCGAAACACTAAAATAGGGAAAAAACAGCAATTCTGGGCTGGGCCTCCGGTTAATAGGTTAGTCCGAAAAATAATATAAAAGTGGAAAATAAAGCCCAATATAGTCCAAAACAGTAGATAATATAGCATGGAGCAATCAAAAATTATAGATATGTTGGAGACGTATCAGTCGATGTCCCAGGGCTCAACAGGGCCGCATCGCAGGAACGCGTGTGGCCATCACGTGCATGCCGCTGTGAGGGTCCACCACACAGCTATGTTCGCATGCCCTTCGGCTTGCCGAGCGTGGCATCGGCCTATCAGCGCAATGTGCGGCAAGACCTGGCGGCTCAGGAGGCCAGGTTCCACGCCGTTCTGGAGGAGATGGGGATGGTCTTCAGGGAACCTCCTGAGCCCCCAGAGCCTCCCGAGGCTCAGGGTCCCGGTGGTTCATGAGGAGCCATTCCTTCAACGCGTGGCTTTAGCTACACCAACTCTACTTCCTCTACAGAACCAGGTGACATCTACCAAGTTCATTTAAGGTGGGAGCGCCCCTCAGGCTGCATTATTCCCAGGCTACACGGGTCCGTCCCTGTGGCATGTATCCATTTTGCTTAAGTCTATAGTTTACCTTGTTGGGGGCGCCCCTCGGGCTACATCATCCCCAAGCCGCTCGGGCTGGACCCGGTGGCATGTATCTTCCTGCATTTACCTAAGTTGATCTGCTCTCCCTGCTTAACCTGCCTATGGTTATCACCTGCTCAATCATCACCTCCCACGGGGACTCCTCACAGGCACGGCGTTGGTGCATGGGTCCGTCCCTGCCACGTTGACAAATCTGAGTGGTCGAGCTCTGGCTCGCGGCACGCCCCGCGCCCGTCACCTCACTAGGCCATCAGTGCCTTCACTTCCTCCGGACCAACCAGCGGCAGGCAGGTGGCAGTAACAACAAACCATGTTTCTTCTTGTGCTAGTCCATAGGGACCCCGCGGGAAGGATAGCAGGCGGCACCGTGAGTCTCCTTTCCTCTCGTGCAAATCGCTTGCGCGTTAAAAGGGGGGTTCCTGAGCATCACGACTCAGGAGCTCTTACTGGCTCTCCAGCCCTCACCCCTGGCCTTGACCACGGCATCGCGACCTGGCATACCAGTGGCGGCTGAGCTCGCTCGAGGGCCGGGGCCTGAGGACGTAGAGTACTAAGAAGAGCTCGGGGGAAGGAAAACTCGTACGGACCGGCCTAGCTATGTCGCATAAGTTGGCGCGCAGCCCTAGTGCAACATCAGGAATCACCGCGAAGTCAGCAAGATAAGTCTCGCCCTCGGATCGGCTAAATATTTGGGCCTAGTAGTCGCTCACACCATGCCGCAACCCCATTGCGGCCAAGTCATCTTCCTTTCTTTCCTTACCATGGCCGCTTGGGCGCTAAGGGGGACCTCCTGAGCATCGCGCCTCAGGGGCTCTTACTAGACCTCGGGCCGTGCACCTCCTGGCCTTGACCATGGCATCGCGACCTGGCATACCAGCGACGGCTGTAGCCGCCTAGGGACCGGGACCCGTTAGCGTAGAGCAACAAGCTATCGCGAGGAAAGGAAGGGGAACCGAGCCTTAACGAGACACACATTCATCAAATCTTCATAAAAAGGAAGATAAGTACAAAGGCATTGCAGATCCTTACATGCCCCCACAGGGTGATTCATGATTCTTCGCAGGAAACAAAAGCTGATACTAAGGGGAATCCTATCTACACCCTCCCGTGGCGGACGCCATCATCAACAGTGGGCCACGGGAGGCTGGCGCCAACCCCATCCAGATCAGCGGCGGCCGGACGCCGCAGCCCTGCTTCGAGCGCGGCGAGAGCTCGAGGGCATGTAGCTGTCGTCGCTCGTCTCCGGAGTCCCGTAGAGCTCAGGAGAGCTGCTGGACTCCCAAGGGCTGCTGCTGCTGGAGTAGTCGCGAGCGGAGCGCGTATCAGTCTCGCGCTCCTCTCCGGAGCAGCACTCCAGGCGGCGGCCCGCGGCGTCGAAGACCTTGAAGGAGAGCGTGGACGGCACGCGTCGTCGTGGCGCGGCGACCCCGGATGCGGTTCTGCTCATCGGTCCTACCTCCCGAGCCCCCTGCTCGGGCGTGCAAGGGTAGCGGGTACCCCAGTGGAGGCCGCTCGTACCAAGACCACGTCACCACTTGCATCGCCGCTTCGTCACGGTGATGGATCGACCTCTTCTTCGGCGGAAGTGGCCCCGGATCATCATGGGGAGCTTTCCCTTTCCCTTCGGCGGAAAACCTTCTGATGGGCGCCATTGTTGTCAGCACTGCAAGCAATGGATCAGAGACGCGGGCAAGCGAGGAAGAGATGGGCAACGGGGGCTCGGCCCCCCTCCCTCATTTGTAGCAAGAGAAGGCTGATACGTCTCCAACGTATCTATAATTTTTAATTGCTCCATGCTATATTATCTACTGTTTTGGGAAATATTGGGCTTTATTATCCACTTTTATATTACTTTTGGGACTAACCTATTAACCGGAGGCGTAGCCCAGATTTGTTGTTTTATGCCTATTTTAGTGTTTCGAAGAAAAGGAATATCAGATGGAGTCGAAACGGAACGAAATCAACTGGAGAAGTTATTTTTGGAAGGAAACACACCTGATGGACTTGGACCCCACGTTAGGGGAGACACGGGGTGCTCACAAGGGTGGGGGGGGGGGGCGCCCCTGTCTCGTGGGACCCCCGCGGCTCCTCCGACGTCCTCCCCGCACCCATATGTACCCACGTGACCTAAAACTTCCAGAACGAACATTAGATCGGGAGTTCCGCCGCCAGAAGCCCCTGTAGCCACCGAAAACCAATCTAGACCCGTTCCAGCACCCTGCCGGAGGGGGCAATCCTTCTCCGATGGCCATCTTCATCATCCCGGTGCTCTCCATGACGAAGAGGGAGTAGTTCTCCCTCGGGGCTGAGGGTATGTACCAGTAGCTATGTGTTTGATCTCTCTCTCTCGTGTTCTTGAGATGATAAGATATTGATGTATCTCGAGCTTTGCTATTATATTTGGATCTTATGATGTTTCTTCCCCCCTCTTCTCTCTTGTAATGAATCGAGTTTCCCCTTTGAAGTAATCTTATCAGATTGAGTCTTCAAAGATTTGAGAACACTTGATGTATGTCTTGCCATGGATATCTGTGGTGACAATGGGATACCGTGTGCCACTTGATGTATGTTAAGGTGACCAACTTGCGGGTCCATGAACCTATGCATAGGGGTTGGCACACGTTTTCGTCGTTATTCTCCGGTAGAAACTTTGGGGCACTCTTTGAGGTCCTTTGTGTTGGTTGAATAGATGAATCTGAGATTGTGTGATGCATATCATATAATCATACCCACGGATACTTGAGGTGACATTGGAGTATCTAGGTGACATTAGGGTTTTGGTTGATTTGTGTCTTAAGGTGTTATTCTAGTACGAACTCTAGGGATGTTTGTGACACTTATAGGAATAGCCCAACGGATTGATTGGAAAGAATAACTTTGAGGTGGTTTTGTACCCTACCATAATCTCTTCATTCGTTCTCCGCTATTAGTGACTTTGGAGTGACTCTTTGTTGCATGTTGAGGGATAGTTATGTGATCCAATTATGTTAGTATTGTTGAGAGGAATTACACTAGTGAAAGTATGAACCCTAGGCCTTGTTTCCACACATTGCAATACCGTTTACGCTCACTTTTATCACTTGCTACCTTGCTGTTTTTATATTTTCAGATTACAAAAACTATTATCTACTATCCATATACCGCTTGTATCACCATCTCTTCGCCGAATTAGTGCACCTATACAATTTACCATTGTATTGGGTGTGTTGGGGACACAAGAGACTCTTTGTTATTTGGTTGCAGGGTTGCTTGAGAGAGACCATCTTCATCCTACGCCTCCTACAGATTGATAAACCTTAGGTCATCCACTTGAGGGAAATTTGCTACTGTCCTACAAACCTCTGCACTTGGAGGCCCAACAACGTCTACAAGAAGAAGGTTGTGTAGTAGACGTCAAGCTCTTTTCTGGCGCCGTTGCCTGGGAGGTGAGTGCTTGAAGGTATATCTTTAGATCTTGCAATTGAGTCTTTTAGTTTCTTTTTTTATCACTAGTTTAGTTTATAAATGAAAATTACAAAAAAATGGAATTGAGTTTGTCTCATACGCTTCACCTTTTTAATATCTTTCGTGAGTATGATGGAAAGGATAATTGTGCTCAAGTGCTAGAAGAAGAAATCTATAAAAAATTTGGCACTAAATATTTGAATGATGAGCATGATTGCAATGTTGTTAGTATGAATTCCTTGAATATCCATGATGCTAATGATATTCAAAGCCACAAGCTTGGGGAAGCTATGTTTGATGAAGATGATATTTTTTGTCCCCCAAGTTTTGATGAGAAAATTTATTATGATGGAAGCATGCCTCCTATCTATGATGATTATTGTGATGACAAGTATGCTTTAAAGAATAATGATAACCATTAAACTTGTCAACTTGATCTTAATTTTCAATCACATGATAGTTATTTTGTTGAGTTTGCTCCCACTATTATTCATGAGAAGAATATTGCTGGTGTGGAGAGTAGTAAATTTTCTATGCTTGTAGATCATGAAAAGAATGCTTTAGGTTGTTTATATTGTTGAATTAATTCATGATGCTACTGAAAATTATTATGAGGGAGGAATATATGCTTGTAGGAATTGCAATAATATCAAGTTTCCTCTCTATGTGCTTAAAGTTTTGAAGCTATGCTTGTTTTGCCTTCCTATGCTAGTTGATTATTGTTACCATAAGTTGTTTGCTCACAAAATCCCTATGCATAGGAAGTATGTTAGACTTAAATGTGCTAGTCATATTCTTCATGATGCTCTCTTTATGTTTCAATTCTTATCTTTTATGTGAGCATCATTGAAATCAACACGCCTAGCTAGGGGCTTTAAACGATAGCGCTTGTTGGGAGGAAACCCAATATTATTTTTGTTTCTTGCTTTTTGCTCCTGTTTATTAATAAATAATTCATGTAGCCTCTGCTTATATGTGGTTTTATTATTTTAATTAGTGTTTGAGCCAAGTAGAACCATTGGGAAGACTTGGGGAAAGTCTTGTTGATCATGCTGTAAAAAACAGAAACTTTAGCACTCACGAGAACTACTGCCATTTTTATTTGGAGAGTGATATTTAGTTAATTATTTTTGCAGATGATTAATAGATAAATTCCTCAGGTCCATCAAGTTATTTGAGAATTTTATGAGTTCCAGAAGTATACGTTTGATCCAGATTACTACAGACTGTTCTGTTTTTGACAGATTCTGTTTTTCATGTGTTGTTTACTTATTTTGATGAATCTATGGCTAGTAAAATAGTTTATAAACATAGTGAAGTTGGAATAAAGTAGGTTTAACACCAATATAAATAAAGAATGAGTTCATTACAGTACCTTGAAGTGGTGATTTATTTTCTTATACTAACGGAGCTCATGAGTTTTCTACTTTAAGATTTGTGTTGTGAAGTTTTCAAGTTTTGGGTAAGGATTCGATGGACTATGGAATAAGGAGTGGCAAGAGCCTAAGATTGGGGATGCCCGAGGCACCCCAAGGTAATATTCAAGGATAGCCAAGAGCCTAAGCTTGGGGATGCCCCGGAAGGCATCCCCTCTTTCGTCTTCGTTCATCGGTAACTTTACTTGGAGCTATATTTTTATTCGCCACATGATATGTGTTTTGCTTGGAGCATCAATTTATTTTGTTAGAATTTTATTGCTGTTATTTAGAATAATGTTTTTAATCTTTTATTTCAATAAAAGTAGCATTGATAGCCTTTATTATGCCTATGTTACAAGTATACATGTTGCTGTTTGAAAACAGAAAGTTCACCACTGTTGCAATAATTCCCTAGAAAAGTCAGAATGTTATAAAATGTTGGAACCTTTTTAATATTAAGATCTGATAAATTTACTACAGTGGGAATTTTATTTCATAATTTTTGGATCTAGGGAAGTATGGATGTTGCAGTATTCTTTACAGACTATCCAGTTTAGGCAGATTGCTGTTATGTTTGCATATGGTTGCTTCTTTAATGATTCTATTTGAGGATAGGACTATTAAATATGCAGAGGCATTTAGTATGCAATGTTGAATAATAATTTTAGCGGTTTGCTACAGTAGAGTATGATAAGGTTTTTGCAATGGTTTATACTAACTTATCTCACGAGTCCTTGTTGAGTTTTGTGTGGATGAAGCTTTTGAGATTTAGGGAGACCGTGATATGAGAGGAATTAAGGAGACACAAAAGCTCAAGCTTGGGGATGCCCAAGTCACCCCAAGATAATATTTCAAGAAGTCTCAAGCATCTAAGCTTGGGGATGCCCCGGTTGGCATCCCACCTTTCTTCTTCAACAACTATCGGTTAGTATCGGTTGATCCTAAGTTTTTGCTTCTTCACATGATGTTTGCTATTCTTAGATGTCATTTTCTTTTGCTTTGCTTGCTATTTGAATAGAGTACCAAGATCTGAAATTATTAAATGTTAGAGAGTCTTCACATGGTTGCATAATTATTCGACTACTCATTGATCTTCACTTATATCTTTTGGAGTAGTTTGTCATTTGCTCTAGTGCTTCACTTATATCTTTTAGAGCATGGTGGTAGTTTTATTTTGAATAAATAGATAACTATCATGCTTCACTTAGATTATTTTGAGAGTCTTAAATAGCATGGTAATTTTCTTAAAATCCTAATATGCTAGGTATTCAAGAATAATAAAATTCTCTTATGAGTGTGTTGAATACTATGAGAAGTTTGATGCTTGATGATTGTTTTGAGATATGGAGATGGTGATATTAGATTCATGCTAGTTGAGTAGTTGTGAATTTGAGAAATACTTGTGTTGAAGTTTGTGATTCCCGTAGCATGCACGTATGGTGAACCGTTATGTGATGAAGTCGGAGCATGATTTATTTATTGATTGTCTTCCTTATGAGTGGCGGTCGGGGACGAGCGATGGTCTTTTCCTACCAATCTATCCCCCTAGGAGCATGCGCGTAGTACTTTGTTTCGATAACTAATAGATTTTTGCAATAAGTATGTGAGTTCTTTATGACTAATGTTGAGTCCATGGATTATACGCACTCTCACCCTTCCACCATTGCTAGCCTCTCTAGTACCGCGCAACTTTCGCCGGTACCATAAACCCACCATATACCTTCCTCAAAACAGCCACCATACCTACCTATTATGGCATTTCCATAGCCATTCCAAGATATATTGCCATGCAACCTTCCACCATCTAGTTCATCATGACACATTCATCATTGTCATATTGCTTAGCATGATCATGTAGTTGACATAGTATTTGTGGCAAAGCCACTGTTCACGATTCTTTCATACTTGTCACTCTTGATTCATTGCATATCCCGGTACACCGCCGGAGGCATTCATATAGAGTCATCTTTGTTCTAGTATCAAGTTGTATCATCGAGTTGTAAATAAATAGAAGTGTGATGATCATCATTCAATAGAGCATTGTCCCAAAAAAAGGCAAAAAAAGGCCAAATAAAAAAATAAAAAAAGAGAAAGGCCAAATAAAAAAAGAAAGGCCAAAAAAATGGGACAATGCTACTATCCTTTTACCACACTTGTGCTTCAAAGTAGCACCATGTTATTCATATAGAGAGTTTCTTATGTTGTCACTTTCATATACTGGTGGGAATTTTCATTATAGAACTTGGCTTGTATATTCCAATGATGGGCTTCCTCAAATTACCCTAGGTCTTCATGAGCAAGCAAGTTGGATGCACACCCACTTAGTTTCTTTTTGAGCTTTCATATACTTATAGCTCTAGTGCATCCGCTGCATGGCAATCCCTACTCACTCACATTGATATCTATTGATGGGCATCTCCATAGCCCGTTGATACGCCTAGTTGATGTGAGACTATCTTCTCCTTTTTGTCTTCTCCACAACCACCATTCTATTCCACCTATAGTGCTATGTCCATGGCTCACGCTCATGTATTGCGTGAAGATTGAAAAAGTTTGAGAACATCAAAAGTATGAAACAATTGCTTGGCTTATCATCGGGGTTGTGCATGATTTAAATACTTTGTGTGGTGAAGATGGAGCATAGCCAGACTATATGATTTTGTAGGGATAGCTTTCTTTAGCCATGTTATTTTGAGAAGACATGATTGCTAAGTTAGTATGCTTGAAGTATTATTATTTTTATGTCAATATGAACTTTTGTCTTGAATCTTTCAGATCTGAATATTCATATCACAAGTAAGAAGAATTACATTGAAATTATGCCGACTAGCATTCCACATCAAAATTATCTTTTTATCATTTACCTACTCGAGGACGAGGAGGAATTAAGCTTGGGGATGCTTGATACGTCTCCAACATATCTATAATTTTTGATTGCTCCATGCTATATTATCTACTGTTTTGGGCAATATTGGGCTTTATTATCCACTTTTATATTAATTTTGGGACTAACCTATTAACCGGAGGCCCAGCCCAGATTTGCTGTTTTATGCCTATTTCAGTGTTTCAAAGAAAAGGAATATCAGACGGAGTCAAAACGGAACGAAATCAACTGGAGAAGTTATTTTTGGAAGGAAACACACCTGATGGACTTGGACCCCACGTCAGGGGAGACACGAGGTGCTCACGAGGGTAGGGGCACCCCCCCTAGGGCGCGCCCCCTGTCTCGTGGGACCCCCGCGGCTCCTCCGATGTCCTCCCTGCACCCATATATACCCACATGACCTAAAACTTCCAGAACGAACAATAGATCGGGAGTTCCGCCGCTAGAAGCCTCCGTAGCCATCGAAAACCAATCTAGACCAGTTCCGGCACCCTGCCGGAGGGGGCAATCCTTCTCCGGTGGCCATCTTCATCATCCTGGTGCTCTCCATGACGAAGAGGGAGTAGTTCTCCCTCGGGGCTGAGGGTATGTACCAGTAGCTATGTGTTTGATCTCTCTCTCTCTCTCTCTCTCTCTCTCTCTCTCTTGTGTTCTTGAGATGATACGATCTTGATGTATCGCGAGCTTTGCTATTATATTTGGATCCTATGATGTTTCTTCCCCCCTCTTCTCTCTTGTAATGAATCGAGTTTCCCCTTTGAAGTAATCTTATCGGATTGAGTCTTTAAAGATTTGAGAACACTTGATGTATGTCTTGCCGTGGATGTCTGTTGTGACAATGGGATACCGCGTGCCACTTGATGTATGTTAAGGTGACCAACTTGCGGGTCCATGAACCTATGCATAGGGGTTGGCACACGTTTTCGTCGTGATTATCCGGTAGAATCTTTGGGGCACTCTTTGAGGTCCTTTGTGTTGGTTGAATAGATGAATCTGAGATTGTGTGATGCATATCGTATAATCATACCCAACGGATACTTGAGGTGACATTGGAGTATCTAGGTGACATTAGCGTTTCGATTGATTTGTGTCTTAAGGTGTTATTCTAGTACGAACTCTAGGGTTGTTTGTGACACTTATAGGAATAGCCCAACGGATTGATTGGAAAGAATAACTTTGAGGTGGTTTCGTACCCTACCATAATCTCTTCGTTCGTTCTCCGCTATTAGTGACTTTGGAGTGACTCTTTGTTGCATGTTGAGGGATAGTTATGTGATCCAATTAGGTTAGTATTGTTGAGAGGACTTACACTAGTGAAAGTATGAACCCTAGGCCTTGTTTCCACACATTGCAATACCGTTTACGCTCACTTTTATCACTTGCTACCTTGCTGTTTTTATATTTTCAGATTACAAAAACTATTATCTACTATCCATATACCGCTTGTATCACCATCTCTTGGCCGAACTAGTGCACCTATACAATTTACCATTGTATTGGGTGTGTTGGGGACACAAGAGACTCTTTGTTATTTGGTTGCAGGGTTGCTTGAGAGATACCATCTTCATCCTATGCCTCCTACGGATTGATAAACCTTAGGTCATCCACTTGAGGGAAATTTGCTACTGTCCTACAAACCTCTGCACTTGGAGGCCCAACAAGTCTACAAGAAGAAGGTTGTGTAGTAGACATCAAAGGCCAACCAGCGTCTCCCACGATTGCAGGTAATGATGGTTTGCCTTGCATGTCGCAGGGACTTGTCAAGTCGTGCAGTCGTCGGGGCAGCATGGGGAAGCCGAGACGCCCACATCCAATCAACCACCAGGCGCCAACCGAGGCCGCGGGCTTTTGGGGCCCGCGGTGCTCCGAACTTGATCCTTGGCTTCGCCGCGAAGCCAAGCCCGTGCGCACCTTGGGCCTGGGGGCTACTGTCGGCGTTCTGGGAACGGGGGTCCCCAGACCTGCCTGCCTGCAGCCCACGGCGTGGCTAAGCCAGCAGGTCGTACGACCCATCTTCATCAACAAGGCACCCAAGACCCTCACGAGGGTCCAAGCCTCGCGAGGCGGACAACGCAAGACCTCCTCTGGAGCGGCCTGGTCAGGCAGGCTCACGAGGAGCGGAGATATCAAGGCGGGGCGAACCTCACGAGACTCCCGTGACGTGAACCATGATGCACAACACCAGGCGGGCGCCAACGCGCGCAGCGTCCTCATTTACTCTTTGGTGCTAAGGAGGCAAGCGCGGGCGAGGAGTACCGAGGCCCTAGGCAAAGGTTTCCATTTTAGTGCAACGAGACCAAGACCAGAAGGACGGCAAGACGGAGGTCATCGTGGAGCCCAAGATGGCGTCACCACCAGAGCCTTTCACAGGCGAAGACCGCTTTTGTCAGGATAGCTTGTACTAGCTATCCCCCTTCAAATTAGCCCGCCATTGTTGGCTCCCTTCCCGCTCAATATTTGGGAAGAGGACCAGGGCCTCTATAAATAGGACTAGCCACCACCATAGTAGGGGTATCTGATTTTAGCTTGAGGGCATCTCATCTTAGCTTGAGGGAATCTACACACCACAAGTTCATACGCACAAGAACACCTCAACCTCAGGAGGCTGTTCTTCCCCTTGTATTGTTCATCATCAGCCCAAGAGGCAATCCACCACCACCACACTGGAGTAGGGTATTACACCACAACGGTGGCCCGAACCAGTATAAACCCCGTGTCTTTCTGTGTTGTGAGTTCGTCGAGTTCGTCCGCAAGACCTTAGCGAGCTAGAGCGTAGATCGGTAGGAGGGAAAGACTTCGCGTGCACCCCAGTGTTTGAACCTTAAGGGTTTGCCGGAACCCCACATCCGACAGTTTTGGACTTTGCGGCGGCTGGAATTGATTTTCATCGACTCCCCAAGGGTTTCTGGAATATTGGGGTATTTATAGAGCAAAGAGGCGGTCTGAGGGGCACCCGAGGTGGGCACAACCCACCAGGGCGCGCCTGGGCCTCCTGCCGCGCCCTGGTGGGTTGTGCTCCCCTCAGACCATCCCCAGGCGCTGGCTTCACCCATTGGGTGTCTTCTGGTCCATAAAAAATCTCCGTGAAGTTTTGTTGCATTTGGACTCCGTTTGGTATCGATTTCCCGCGATGTAAAAAACATGCAGAAAACAGCAACTGGCACTTGGCACTATGTCAATAGGTTAGTACCAAAAAACGATATAAAATTATTATAAAACATCCAAGATTGATAATATAACAGCATGGAACAATCAAAAATTATAGATATGTTGGAGACGTATCAATGGGGCAGGGGTCTGGGTCTGGGCAGGGTCTTGTTTGCCGTGCTGCCTCCAAGCAGCCTGTCGTTGAGGCCTCCGATGATTCTGAGGAAGAGTATGACTCGCAAGATGATGCTCACTATGTCGACCCCAATGATGATGCAGAGATAGAAGAATAGGATGATCGTGTTGATGAGGAGGAAGAGGAGGAAGAGGAGTCTAGTCCTGAGCAAGCCATTCTAGGCGAGCGAGACCTCCGGAATATGCCTCTTGCCAAGTGGACCAAGCTAGAGCTTTGGGCTGAGAGACAGAGTCAACCTTATGCGGCTGCCAGTAGTTTGGGAGTGGACCCCTGGTTCAAGAACGAGTTTCAGCAACGAGTTTATCATGAGCTTCTCATGACCAAGTCGAAGAAGTTTGCACCGCACAAGCAAGTGAATACTGAGAGTCTGCGCGACAATGATCATCTATATCCCGGTGTGTATTCAGCTCTTGGGAGGTTGGGCCTCATTCTGTTCGTCACATTCAACCATCCATACAATGAAGATTTGGTGATGCAGTTCTTTGCCACTTTGTTATTCTCCGATGACTCTACTCACACCCTCACTTGGATGTCAGGGACTCATCGGTGCTCTGCTCCTATGGCTAAGTTTTCAGAGATCATTCCTTATCCTTTCATTGATGAAGAGGTTGCATCTGATGAGTTTGGAAAAGTTCGTGAAAGTGGGCAGCGCACTAAGGATGAGATTGCATTCGCTTACAAGCAGGAGAAGTTGTTTGTCACCAGTACATCAAAGACCTTGTGCCTCTCTATGAAACTATGCGCCATATCTTGAGGTATACACTCACTCCTAAGGCCGGTGATTCCCACAACATTCGGAGTTCCATGTTGGATGCTTTTGTGTACCTGCATCAGAAGAAGAGGGTGGATGTTCTGGATTTCATGTTCTATGAGCTCCGTCAGTGTGTTCAAGGGAACAAGTCCTTGATCTATGCTTTGTTCATTTAGGCCTTGATTGAGACTGTCTGCCCAGCCAAGTACATTGATCCGTACAAGACTTCCATTCCCAAGTGCAACTCTAACTGGACCCCAGCTGCTCCTGCTCCATATGTTTCTATCAAGAAGGGGCGCAATCCTAGGCCTGAGGATCGTGCTACATTCACTCCAGGCATGTCCTCCACTACATGGATCCCTCGTGGTAAGGCCAAGTCTATTGGTTTTGTGGCCGTTTTTGCCAGAGGTGAGAAGAAGTCTCTGTTCAAGACCTTGAGCAACATGTTTTAAATGTGCCAGTCTATCCAGCACCGTCAGATTAAGGAAATCAACAAGGACAAGCTTATGAGGCATGAGCAAAAGGTAGCTAGGGTTGCAGCCGGTGAGGAGGTCGGTCCAGGGTCTGAGGACAATGACAGTGAGGCCATAGCTCGGTCCTTTCTGATGGTAGGATGGCACTTTGATGATGATGATGATGCCTCGAGTGCTCCTCCTCTTGTCAAGTGGGTCT
>NC_057809.1:601192216-601217818 GCF_018294505.1 Triticum aestivum
TTGTGTTTCTCTTTGTTGGTTGCCTTTAGCTGGCTTGAGATACTCTTATTTGTGTTCGCTTGTGTGGTGGTGAGCCACTCATTTATGCTTGTGAGACTCGTGCTTTATCTTTGAACCTAATGCTATGATCATATTATGCTTATTATGTGTCTCATGATATTTGCTCACCACACCAATTCATGAGATCTAGGCACCGTTATAGGTTTATTATGTTGATCTCATGTCTTGACAATGCCTCCTATGTGTGTACTTGATGCATTCTCAAGCATTCTTTTTTTCAGGCACACATATAGGGGGAGCTATCATGGTCATTCCTCTGTCCCATGGCTATTCAATTATCTATATATTCTCTATGTCATGCTCTAACCACGTTGTCATCAATGCACCAAAAAGAGGGAGATTGAAAGTGCAAGTGGCACTTATACTATATTTCGGTGTGATGACAATGTGGTTAGTTGAACTAATATCGGTTATTAAAGTTTATCTCAGGATATTGGTTCCAAGTGCGTCGTGATGGAGGTGTGCGACCCCCAATTCAAAAAGGTCAAAGGCGTGGTCTTCCAGCAAATCGAAGGTTTAGTTTTTGGTTTACTTCGAGTCGTAGGAAAGACGACACTATTAAGAGGGGTTTGTGTGGATGAAAGTTGTGTGGGAATGCCATTGCCGAACCATATACACTAGCCTACCCATTCCTACCACCTAAAATCCTAGTGTGTGTGCTTGTGGTACTCAGAAAGCTTGTGGTAGAAAGTTACTGGGTACCCCGTGCGCACGGGGTCTTTTGACCCCCGTGCGCACGGGGTACTGCGTAACTCTCTGGGTACCCCATGCGCACGGAGTCTTTTGGCCCCCGTGCGCATGGGGTACTGCGTAAACTCTATGGGAACCCCGTGCACATGGGGTGGTGTGAAAGTCTCTGAGTACCCCATGCGCACGGGGCTGACTTATCCCGTGCGCACGGGGTCCAACGGGCAGAAATCCCCACCCCGCCAAGAACACTATATAAAACCCCTTCTTCCACCTCCAACCCTTAACCCTAATGTCTTGTTGAGCTCCACCATTGCTACAACTCTTTTTGCTCAATACTCTCAATCCCTCCACCCAAACTTGTTGTAACTTTGGGGATTGGGAGAGCAAGACCCGATCTACATCTTTACCAAACCAAATCGCGTTCCCCGCAACATTTCTTCCCCATTGACTTGTTAATCTTGGAGCTTGGGCTCTTAGGCGGTTAGAAGTTCCTTCGGAAGCTTCCTTGCTTGTGGTGTGCTCCGGAGAAGTTTGTAAAGGTGTGGTGGTCGCCTTCAAGACCAACCCCGAGTGATTCGAGGCTCATCCGTTGGGGGTGACTCGAAGGAGATTACGGTGAGCCTTCGGTGGCGTTCCGCAAGCTTTGGCTCCGGCACCGCTCCAAACAGAGAGTAGCTCTTCCCCAAGGAAGACTGAACTTCAGGATAAAATATGCGTCCTCGTCTCACTTGTGGTTAATCCTTTCCCACACCTTACTTTGCTTTGTATGCTTGTTGGCTTGCTACTTATTTTGTTGCCTAGCATATTTATCTTGGAACTTGCTTGTCATAAAGGTTGCATTCACGTAGTTGCATATCTAGTGAACCCTATTTATCCGCTAAGCCTTAAAATTGACAAGAAATATTAAAATTTGTAGTCTCCTATTCACCCCTCCTCTAGTCGACCGTATCGATCCTTTCACCGTGGGTCTCCTACACTATTGTTGCAATCTTACCGTAAGTCCAATACTTTGTAGTGAAATTGCTCTGGAGGAGGATGTTGGCCTTCTTGACATCTTCATGGAGGATTGGCAGGTAGGTCTTTGAGTGCATGTATGCCAATGCCTCTACCGACTATCCATGGGCATGTTGGTGTTAAGCTACTTGTAGTGGATGAAGTGGAAGAGGTGTCGTTTGAGATACTCATAGACCAGCATTGGGTACTCCACCTCAAGGCAGCAGACGAGAAGCTTCAAGACGTTTTGGTGGTTGGCCTGGGAGAGAATATGCATCTCCCTCGCGAAGTCCTTGGTCTTGTCCTACTCCATCATCTTGGACTTCTTGATGGCCTCTATGGTCTTGACCTTGTGAACACCTCTATAGATGATGTTGTGTCCACCGGAACTGAGGGGCTGGTCGGTGAACGATCTAGAAAGTATCTTGAACCATTGTGGAAATGCATCTACTACTGTGGGGTGACAACTCTATTGTGCTCCAAGAAGCTCTGCTTTATCTTGGCGAGTTTCATATTCTAGAGCCCCACGCGGAATCAGAAGCAGATGAACATTGACAAGAACATCTCCGTAGATGAGTCCTAAACATAAAACATCCCATACTAAATCATTAGCTAATATTCTCATGAAGAAATTGCAAGAAGAAGTAGAATCTTGTACGTTGATGATCAGATCAGTGTGTACCTATAAATAAAGGTAGCCATTCTCTATGGTGGCATCTCCACTGGTCCCAAAGGGTATTTTTAGGTGTGGCTTCCAAGTGTGATTGTGCAGATCCCCTAGCACACGCATTCATCCTTAAGTGTTCACCCTTTGATGTCTTATGTTTTAAAAACAATTTCATCATTTGATTTGTTCAATGTATTAACAAAACACAATATATTATAAAAACACTTGTGGTGTTGTATCTATTTGATCTAATTTTGAGATTAATAAAATTTCCATTATAAATCATTTTTAAATTGTGTGTACATTGTTCAACAAGAGGTTTCCGCCAAATCTCTTACATCAGTTGCACCAGTACAGATGTCGTTGACGAAATCAGTCCTCGTGTGTGCTCCAATGCAAAAAACAGTTACATTAATTGATGACATTATTAATGGTATATTGAAGCAGAATGGGCATGATAATTTTTTGATGCAGTTGATGAACACAGACATTGTAATAAGACATGATGTCGGAGTTGAAGTGGAGTCGTCCTCCTGCTCATTTGCAAGTAGAATCTTGGTGCACTCGCGCGACATACACACACCTCCCCGGGGATTATCTAGTGATGTCATAAACATTTTCTAGGTCCAGAGCGAGTTTAAACAAACTTTATTTATACTAAACTTTAGTACTTAATTATAAGTACAACATCAGGTAGCATATTTTTTGTCTAAGAACCATATACAAAGGTTGCTAAATTTAATATAAAATTCTTTGTTTACATTTCTAACATCAGTCATCAAAAATATATGCACACCATGCCAAACTAAATTTTGTGTTGTAGCAGAAATAATTTCTATTTTACACAATACCCTATATAAGATTATACAATATTTCCTCAAACTCGATTAGTAAAGAACAAATTTTAATCCTTTCACAGATTAGTCTATCAAACTTGTGTAAATCATAGTGTCTGTTTTTATTTTGAAATAGAGGCATACCCTCGACCTTTGCATTATTTCGATGTACACAACCATTTATTAAACAAAGTGTAGGTATCAAGTTCAAACAACTAAAGTAGTAACAATTAAGAATTAAACAACCACAACAAAAACAAAATTGTACTGTATATATGTGTGTGCATTTGTATATTTCAATATTCTTAAATATCCGAGGACAAGGATATATAAAGCGTGGAGTTCAACAAATATCTTAGATCATCTCAAACAACTTTGCCTTGTCATCCCCATTCTTTCTATTGGGGGAATTTGGGCCAAAAAACGAGCTCGGACATCCTACATATCTCCAATAAAAGTATTGGTGATCATCAATAAAACGACCCAACTCCCAATATATAGAGGGGAAGTTGGCCCTCTCCCAATACCATGGGGCCCATGTGTCATTTTTAGATTTTTTAATTATGTCGAGCTTAAAATTGCAATTCTCTTATTTGAAGCACAAATCAATATCTAGACTATGATGAAGTAATGCAAAAGTATCTTTGCCCATTCTGAGCCAAAGTGCAAATTCTTCTCTTTGCAGGTGCTTCACAGCAGGATACTCACAGTTGACATGCTCGCAGTGAGGGGATGGCATCACTATCCTTGTTGAGAATGTTGGCCTCAGGCCAGGGGATTGTGACCGACCTTTGTAACGATTGCCCTTTTTACAATCACAGTCTCGAATCACATTAGGTCCTGGACTAAGGAGGCTAGCATGGCTACTCTATCTCTTCCGGGCCCTGGGGCCGTCTTCAACTTGTGGCATGACATGCTTTCAGAGGAATATAAGGAATCACGCCACCACCATAGTGGCCACCTTCTCTGCACCTTTTGAAAATATAAACTTTGTAAGACGTGGTTTCATATTTCTCTCAACTGTATTCGTGACATTGTTCTGTTAGAGGTTGTCGTGAACTTAGTAACAAAATGCAGCATCTTTAATATAAGTTGAAGAAAACAAAATTGGTACCATATATGAGCACACGAAAGGCTTCATGTAACATTGTCTGATTGATGCCCTTTGAATGTTATGAACACCTTATTCTGTATTTCCAAACAGTTGTACTCCAGTCTCCAGGAAAATTCCCTTTTTCCGGTGTCAAGGAAAAAATATCTATTTTTTTTCTTTTAGAGAATAGAAAATAAAATCTGTTTTTTAGGGGAAGTGATCTGCTTTCGGGCTAAGCCCAGCCCGGTTCTGGGCTTAAGCTCATCCCAGATCTCTCTCCGTAGGGTTGGGAACCTGCGCTGTGCCCATTTCCGTTGAAATCACTAATTGAGAAGTACTTGTTGCAAAGATCACTCCAACTCCCTTGGTTGCGACAAGTGACACACATACATCACGCCACTTGTCGTAATCTAGGAGTTTTCCCTTTTTCGTAGATCTGTTTATTCAAAATCTTTTATCTCTCAAACTGTGCGTCCAAATCTCGAACCGCTTTCACTGTTGGATTCCTCGCGCCGAGATCTTCAAAACTAGATCTCATGTTGATAGATTTTAATGAACTTTTTTTCACGAAAAAACCCGAACCGGGAGCACGGGTTTTCTCCCTTTCCGAAAGAGGCACGCACGTGCCTCTCACGAAATCACAACCGTGCCTCTTGCGGAAGCAAAACCGTAACTCTCGCGAAAGGAAAAAAGAAGAGAAAACATGTTTTTTTTCTGATTCCAAGGAGGCACGGCTGTGACTCTCACGAAAGCACAACCGTGCCTCTCGCAAGCAAAACTGTGACTCTCACGAAAGAAAAAAAACATGTTTTTTTCCGTTTCCGAGAGGCACGGCCGTGACTCTCGCGAAAGCACACCCGTGCCTCTCGCGGAAGCAAAACCGTGACTCTCGCGAAAGGAAAAAAACAGAAAACATGCTTTTTTCGTTTCCGAGAGGCACGGCCGTGACTCTCGCGAAAAGCAAAACCGTGCCTCTCGCGGAAGCAAAACCATGACTCTCGCGAAAGGAAAAAAACAGAAAACATGTTTTTCTGTTTCCGAGAGGCACGACCGTGATTCTCGCGACAGCACACCCATGCCTCTCGCGAAAGCAAAATCGTGATTCTCGCGAAAAGAAAAAAACAGAAAACTTGTTTTTTTCCGTTTCCGAGAAGCACGACCGTGACTCTCGCAAAAGAGAAAAAAAGAAAATGTATTTTTTCGTGCAAATTTTTATTTAATTTTTTTATCAAAAAGGTAAAGAAGACCGGTAGAAAACCAAAATATCAAAAAAAAACTAGAAAAAACCATTTAAAAAGCCGAAAACGCGTGCAGAAAAATAAAAAAAATCCGAAGGGAACGCCCAGAGCGCGACATGTGACGAATGGCTGAGAACGCGATATGTGGCGAATGGCTGAAAGCGCGCCAAGTAGCGCTGATCGTTGCGAGGCTTCCAAAGGAGCGCTCGTTAACTAATTGCTCTCCATTTCCGTCTCCCTCTGTCGCCACCCGCACTACTCGAGGATGAGCTCCCAGCCGGCGGCCATGGCGGACGTCGTACCAGCAACAGCAGTGACATCTCTCCTCATCGGACTCCTAGACGAGATCGTCGTCATCTGGGAGATCATCGTCCGCCTCGACCCCAAATCGCTCCTCCGCTGCCGTGCCTGGTGTCGCGTCACCTCCGCTCGCTGCTTCCTCCTGGCGCACCACGCCCGCCAGCCCGCCTTACCCATTTTGGCCGGCAGCCAATTAGCCCTCGGCGTCCACTGCCTTGACATCCTCGCCTTCGACCACCGGGCCGCTGATTCCATGCAGCTCCATACCGTCGTCCGGCTTGATGGGTACTTTTATCTGGAAGCCTCATGCGACGGCCTCCTCATCCTCTCCAATATCGCCAGGACTGCCTCTGGATCCTGCATCTTTATCTGCAACCCGGCCACGTGCGAGCACGCCTCCCTCCCGGAGCCACTGTGGGATTTCGCCGTCTTGGGTATGTACCTGCATCCACCTACTAGCGAGTACCGGCTGCTACTGCAACGGTATGATATGGGCACATTTGAAGACCAAATTGACGGGTACTCCCTCCATTTCTTTTTACTTCGCATATAAGATTTGGTCAAAGTCAAACTACACAAAGTTTGACTAAATTTATATAAAAAATATGAACATCTACAATATTCAAACTTTAACCAAACCTATGCAGATTAAAAAGAAACAGAGGGAGTATGTCCTTCCTTTGGGCTCCTGTCGGATTTCAAGTTCCAGCAGACCCTTGAGGTTCGAACACTGGGGTGCGCGCGAAGATCTCTCCCCTACCGATCTACGTCCAATCTCCTCGCGTCATCTAAGCTGAAAACAACGAACAACACAAGGGACACGAGTTTATACTAGTTCGGGCCACCGTTGTGGTGTAATACCCTACTCCAGTGTGTGGTGTGGTGAATTGCATCAGGGGCTGATGATGAACAGTACAAGGGAAGAACAGCCTCGCGAGAGGTGTTCTTGGGCTGGTGCGATGAACTGCTTTGGTGAGTTCAGTCGCCTCTCTCTCTCTCTGCTAGGGCTCTATCAGATCTCTAGATGTCTCTATGTGTCGATCCCCCTCTACTCTGTGGTGGCTAGCTCTATTTATAGAGACCCTGGGCCTCTCCCCAAATAATGAGCGGGAAGGGCGCCAACAATTGGCCATTTTGAAGGGGAACATGTAGTACAAGTTATCCTGACCAAAGGTGGTCTTCGGCTGCCAAAAGTACTGGTGATGACGCCGTCTTGGGCTCCACGGTGACCTCCGTCCTGCCGCTCTGCTGGTCTTGGTCTCGTTGCACCGGAATGGCAACCTTTGCCCGATGCCTTGGCCTGTGCTTGCCCCCTTTGCAGCAAAGGGGAAACAAGGACACTGCGCAGGCCGGCGCCCGCCTGGCGCCCGCCTGGTCTCGATCGTCATGGCTTGCGTCACGGGCTTCTCGCGAGGTATCCCTGCCTTGATCTCTCCACCTCCTCGCGAGCCTGCCTGATGAGGCTGCCTCTGAGGAAGCTTTCTGTCGTCCGCCCCACGAGGCTTGGCCCCTCGCGAGGGTCTTGAGTTTGAGCTGATGAAGATGGGTCGCGCTGGCCCCCACTTGAGCCACGCCGCAGGCCGCAGGCAGGCAAGTCTGGGGACCCCCGTTCCCAGAATGCCGACAGCTCCGACCAGCCACCGAGGTACATCGGGTGGCCGAGGACAGAGTCAGAGGTCTTCAACCTACCTGTCCAGGTGCGTGATAGCCTACATTGGTACCCACTATATCACCACCTGAGTGAAAGCAAGCCCATAATAGTATATGGCATCATAGTTGAGTCGTTCCGGCACATGCATGCTCTAATTGTTCCCACCAAGTCATATATCTTTGAGATGGATGACACGCTCGCCATCTATTGCCATGATGATGACAACCACACTGTTGGTATATGGTTGTTGAAGAACTACGAGAGCGAGGTTTGGAGCTTAAAATACCGGATCAGATTGCCGGTCGAAGAAATCAGTGGGCGGTTTGAAGGTTGTGATGACTCTTGGGATGTTAAACTTTGGAGTGTGAACGCTGCTTCTTCTAGGCATGGTGGTATGCTCTTGCTTGTCAGTTTTGGTCAGTGGGCGCTTCACATCGATACTCATGGCAAAATTATGTTGTGAACAAGCAAAGCCTTGTTCAGCAAAATTATGTGGTTAGTGGGCGCTTCACATCAACCCATCATGGTCTCCTAGACCTCCATATTTATGAATGTCGGCTCAAGCAAAGCCTTGTTCAGCATACCTTTTTTCTGGCTCTTGAAGTTATGTTGTGAACACCTTGGCCTTTCCTCTGAGTCTGATGGCTGTTGAGTGAGGTGGTGCTTCTTAACAGCCTCGGTTCCCACCTTATAGGTTGCAATATCTATGAATTGGATCAACCATGTGTCTGTTGGCCTCTTCTTTTTTGTTCATTGATGTATATAAATTATGATTAGAAGCTCTGTCTGTTATATGCTTGTCTCCCTTGGCTGAAGTGAAAGATGTTATGTTGATGCTTTGCTTTGCTTTTGAAACTATTTTGCCCTGCTTTCGAAATATTTGCCACCCAATTTGCCTAATGTGTCTATTTTCTTGGCTGAGGAATTGACTTCACTAGTGGTGCCCTTTTTCTTGAATTGAAGAATTGACATTACCATTTCTATCTAGTGGTCTTCTTAATAGTCAATAGTAAGAACATGGTAGTCTGTTTCTACATTTCATTGAAACTGATGATGAACATAGACAGATTATTTGTTGACCTACATGCCGCATCTGATATTTTAGAAGACCTTGGAGTACTAGTAGTAAAATTAAATAGTTGACCATAGTCGACTACTCAATGAAATGTTCTCTCGTAATTCATTGTTTTTCATGCATCCATTGCATCTGGTCAGGTAGAGATTATGGAGACTTTAAGTTGGTTACCTTTGTCTCAATCAAGGAGATTTAGTATTTTCTAGGAATGACTGGTACCGTAATCTGAAAAATCTATGGATACCGTTTTGTGCTTTCATCAGGACACTATATTTCTATTATGTTGTTTGGAATGACCTCTTACTATTTCCCATATCCTGCTATACATTTAAGGATTGGTGCTTCTTGTGATGCACAATCTGAACATAAGTTGAAGAAGCAAAACCTGTACGGATAAGCACAAGAAATGTTGGTCATTGTCAGGCCCAGGTTCCATAATTTTTTGTTCATGTCTCGAGCAGGATAGCACAGGCCTGTTGTGTGGCAATACAGTTGTAGATTACTTTAGAATTTAGAAGTAAGGTGTAAAAGTAAGTTCCATCATCCAGATTAATTGATCTGGTACGTGTAACTGGCGATGGATCAAGAAGCCTCTTCACCTTAAACTGTATTGGGTGATGTTTGGTCCAAGTTTACATCCTCTATTTTTCAACGATCTGTAACCAATCACATTGAACTCAAATGTTCTGTAAGAGTAAGCTGAGGATGCATAGTAGTTGGAACATTGCAGAGTAGTAGTTGCACATGCACTAGTTCTTACTGTACATCTATGCATTCTTCACCTAGTTATATTTCTCTCGGAGGTCATTGTATGCAGCCTTACCTAGTTACCTGACACTGATGTTATTTCAGTACCTGAATGTCGTTATTAGGACTCTAGTCTACGTTGCACCTTGTTGGTGACTTTTACAAGCCGGCGTGTGAAATCAAATACAAACTAATAGTTCACAGATTGTTATCGACCAGAGTAGAAAAAAAATGCAGAAACATGCCTTGTTTTTCTCTTGCTAATATCGAACTCAAACACGCAATGAAAACTTGCTCAGGAGGAAGAAACCTAAGGTTGGTTAAGTCCACAGGGGCAGAAGACACTTTGGGTGGTTCTATACAATGTAGAAGTTGTTCTATACAGGCAGGCTACTGACACTGGTAGTAACCTAGTTGTGTCCAAAACCATCTGAACAAGGTTTAGTAACCAGTGTATTTTTCAGATGAGTCGACCAACATTGCAGCCTGCACATCATTAAACGCATGCTACTAGGAGTTGCAGTTTTTTCCTGACGAAATAGATCCACAACACAAGATAAATATGGAAATCTAACACAACATAAACATGGAACTGCCTCCTGAATTTTGTATGTGCAAGACTTCACATGAAAGAACATTGTGTCTTATGTGACTACACTGAATGACCTTCATGGTAATTTGCAAGACATGAGGGACATGTAACATGCTGGTGTTGTGGCCTGGAGGAAGACACATTTAAAATTTTCTGATTCTTGTTTGCAAGTTAATGGCTAAAGCCCATTTTAGTTTTTCTGATTCTTCTTTGTACTGTCGCATCAAGTCTTGCATATTCTCTGGGGAAAAAACTATGTATTGATTGAGTTCATATGAAACTATAGTGGAATGGATCCTCATGGGCCTGGAGGACCAGGTTTGGGAGGCCCTCAATTTCTGGGTGGTACTCGCTCTGCTTATTGTGGGGCTAGCTTTGGTGGCTTCTTTGTATCCTGGTAAGTTGAATCCTCAGTTAGCAAATGGAAATTGAGAATTCACAATTTTTTTCCACCGGAATCATCAGTTTGTTAAGTTAACATCTCAAAAGGAAAAGAAGAAACAATTCATCCAGATAGTATAAGTGGCGAGGTGTACATTAGTGGTTTAGCTTTCTTTGCTCGAAGTTTTTTTTCTCTCTGTTTGAATCAGATATCTCTGATTCTCTGCAACTGAAGAATGTTTCTGTGCAGTTTCTACCTCTGTTGTTTCTGCCTGCTCCAAGGTTCCCTGGGCCAGGCGGCTCACCACCACCTTTCTGATAGCATGCCCAACATATCCACTAGGGAAAATAATGTACCGGGTTACAATTCTTGGCCTAAATGTTTGCTGAAGAGCTCACTGGGGTGAACACTCTGTTGAACCTGGGTTTCGTCTGTGTGTGTGTTTGTCGGACCTGCTTGCGGTGGCTGTGTGTGTGTGTTGTGTGGTTGGAACCTTGATACCTTTGTGCTCGGTGGTTGCTTTATTTATAAAGCAGGGCGAAAGCCTTTTTCGGTAACACTCTGGCTGTTTGGAGTGTCCCTTGCTACATTATATACTCACTAGTGAAAACAATTGTCCTGTATCTCTTGGTGATCATTGTATTCAGTATTAGTTACATGGTACTGATGTTATTTTAGTGACCGATTGCAATCATCAGACCTGGTACTGATGTTATTGCCGCTGCTGTTTCTAGATGGTTTATGTACATTCAGTTCTTTACATCATTTTTAGTTTTTTTACCACGGGTCTTCTACTTTTACTGTATGCTATTTGGAGGATGCAGCTGTTGATTAGATTATATTAGATCAAACCATACTATAAACTTAATTTGTTTGACACATTTTTTACTCTATACACAGTTTTTTTGTTTATTGTGTACTATGTACAAACCAGGGTTGCATATAAGTAGAAGTTAGAGAATCCCCTCTCTATCAAGATAACAAATGGGCAGGTCTCCGTTTTCTCTTGGAAACAAAATTCAAAGCACAGGTGGACCGCATGAACACATGGCTAGAAAAACAAAGTAACGGCATATCACCCGATCAAACCAAAATACTGTTTACATTTATTGATTATTCTGAACTTGGGATTGGAATTCTCCGATTTGAAGCATAACCTTAGTATCTAGACTGCGATGACATGTTAAAAACCATATGGGTTGAAATTCTGCAAAATTCACATAAAAATATCTTAATCAAAAAGGGCCTTATTTTTTGCAATTTGGTCCGCTACACCATGTTGTATACTGTCATAACAGAGCTGCCATTCTTTTCTTTTCAACAACTATCATACCCAATATTTTCCTACTTTATGAAGGCTAGTGGGACCTTCCGGAAAAACCTTGCGACATGTTGAAAACAACTTCTTGTTTTTTTTTGGCGTGTGAAAACAACTTCTTGTTACGTCAATGGTTTCAGTAGTCGTTAAATTACTACTTTGATAATAAGAAATGACTAAGATTGTATGTCTTTCCTTGAGAACTTGTCTGCCTGTACACAAAATGTAAAGATTTACGATGTTCACATGATGATTCTTAGCTAAAATGGATCAGCACAGAAAATACGCAAACTATCGCACGACATGTCTCTAATACTAGTTTATTTACATAACGTACTGCTGTATTTCTGCCTCCAGATACACATCGATGGTTGCGGTATCTGGCCAAAAGTGAGTAACCGGGATGTATATATCGGTTCTTCTTTTTGCGATATGCTTGCAGTCTTTACCTAACTCAAGGACAAGTGATTAGGATCGTTTCGTTCGAGACGTCGTCGTAGTTTCAACCATGTACAGTTTTAATTACAACAGTGCAAGATCGAAAACGTTCATGCACGATTTAGATACATCCATATTATGTTCATGGTAAGATGTAAACGGAATTTCGGAACAAACTTATATATGTTCTCTTGAAACCACTGTGAAGTCCCAACTTTCTCAACAGTACTTTTATTAGTAGTTCGGTGTACTCTGCTTTTACACCCCTGATGACAGAAACAGAGTCACCACAGGACAACTTCACACAAATTTATTCCTATTATTAGTGCTGGCCACTGGGCCGCTGGTCAGTATCTTGTAGCATATGAAAGGAGAAATCAGTATCTTGTAGCTCTGCGGGCAAGGCACACCACCTAGCTAGCCTCCAGTCTGGCATAACCATCTCGGCACAAGTTAGCCAAGTCTGCCAAGAAAATGTTGCACATGTGCGCGGATGTGGTGGTGTGCTGTCCGATGTACAGTAATATGAAAGAAGTTTTACAGGATTAATGCTGTCCGATGTACACACATGTGCGCGTGTGTGGTGGTGTGGTGGTGTGCTGACTAACACCCCCCCCCTCCCCCCGCCGCCGCGCGCAGTGTCAACTGTGGTCTCGACAACATTTAGACTGCATGAATATCGATGAAAGATGCTATCGAAAGCTCCTTGGTAAAGATATCAGCAAACTGAGCGTTGTTTTGAACATGAAGAACAGGTACCTCTCCGAGCTACCTTGTCTCTCACAAAATAAATCTCTATCTCTATATGCTTAGTTTCTACCTGTTGAACATGGTTACAAGACATATACACAGCTGGTACATTGTCACAATAAACGATGGTATCTTGATGAAGATGGCGATGCTGCTCGGTGAGAAGTTGACAAAGCCAAACTGTTTTGGCAACTGTATGAGCGAGAGAGCGATATTTTGCTTCCACAGATGTCCTGGAAACGGTTATTTGCCTTTTTGAAGACCAAGAAACCAAATTATCACCCAAGTACACACAATAACTAGAAGTGGACCAACGAGTGTCCGGGCATCCTGCCCAATCACATCAATGTATGATGTGAGAGAGGTAGGAGCAGACGGAGTGATGGACAAACCATGATCAAGAGTGCATTTGACATAATGAAGATTAGGACCAACCATGTAAGTAGTTACAATCTTCATCATTGATCCGGTCAATTTTGATTTCAATCGGGGTTTTATGGTTACACATAGTGGTGACACAGTAAGTTGGAATTGTTCCAAGCAGGATATTGTGGTGAATTCTACAACAGAGGCTAAGTATATCGCCACTTTGAAAGTGGCAATGGAGGGCGTTTAGATCAAAACTTTGTTTTTGAGCTTGGCATGGTTTCAACTTTGTTGGTGCCAATGGAACACTGTCGAGGATACTGGCGCCATAGTTCCAGCTATGGAACTAAATGTCCTATCAGTGATTCAAACATATACAAAGTCAATTCCACATAATCAATGAATTTTGTACAACATGGAGACGTATAAGGATATGCAAGATACAAACGAACTTAAATGTCAGATCCGTTGACGATGTCTATACCACAAGAAAAGCATGCATTACATCGGTATGCCATAGGTGTAAAGGAAAATATGAACGGTATCTAATATACATCAAGGGCACATCCATTGGTGAAACACATGAAAATAAAAAGGAAAATGAGGTAAAAAGGACACGGAGTATCTGATACCAAGATCAAATGCTCCTTGATGAAAATTAAATTAAAAATAGTACATAAAATGAAAAAAAAATCTGAATATTTTTGTGGTAAGCATTCTCAAGTATCTTGTGGGCTTGCAAATATTTATTAAGAAATAACATTCATGGAAGTCGTGAAAACAAACGATGCTCCAAAAATGCTAGTTTTGAAAGCATTTTGGAGCGTTGATTCTTTTTTTCCATGGCGTCCATGAATGTCCTTTCATGCTGAAATTTGTCAAGCACATAAAACAATTGTCAAAATTTACCACAAAAAACATTTACATTTTTTTTGTATTTTTTACTATTTTTATTTTACTGTTCATCAGGGAGCATTTGAGCTTGAGAGCAGAAGAGCACTTTCCGGTAAAAAGTGTATACCAATGATTTCGCAATCAACCCAGGCTCATACCCCTTCGCTCGTACACGAGGACACCCATCTGCTAGGGTTTCCTGTGCCTCCCGCCGGCGCTGGTCTGGCTCGTCTGTTGTGACCCTAATTAGTGTAATTTCAGAGAATGGTCTCCTCGTCGATTCAGAGTACAGGGAGGGATTACATATAGTAGCCGAGTACAACCGAAGTCTAAAGACTACTGGAAAATGTGGGTGATCGTGGTATAAGTGTTGCCGATCGTGGTACACCCCATACCCCCCCCCCACCCCCGCACAGTGTCAACGGCGGGCTCACCAACATTAAGACTGCACAAATGTCGATGAAGGATGCCATTCAAAGCCCCTTGGTGAAGATACCAGCAAACTGAGCGTTGGTTGGAACATGAAGAACACATACCTCTCGGAGCTACCTTGTCTCTCACAAAATGAATCTCTATCTCTATGTGTGTGTGTTTTGCATGGTAATATGTCTCATTCATATCATGAAAAACAAAGTATAAGTCACGTAAAGACCGACATGACAAAACTAAAAAGATAGCAGAACATCTCTGAGCTTGACACCAACGCCCATCACCTGCTGAGGGTGTCCTAGACCAGGGGGTCATCGGGTGTCCGGTCTATTCGATATGGGCCGGACTAATGGGCCATGAAGATAAAACAGAAGACTATCCCCCGTGTCCGGATAGGACTCCTATATGCGTGGACGGCAAGTTTGGTGTCCAGATGTATTATTTCCTTCCCTTGTAAACCGACTCTGTATAACCCTAGGCCCCTCCTGTGTATATATAAACCGGAGGGTTTAGTCCGTAGAGGCTATCAGAACAACCATAGGCTAGACAGCTAGGGTTTAGCCATTACAATCTCGAGGTAGATCAACTCTTGTAACCCCTATACACATACCGAATATAATCAAGTAGGATGTAGGGTTTCACCTCCTTTAAGAGGTCCTGAACTTGGGTAAACATCGTGTCCCTATTGTCCCTTGTTACCATTGATCCTCAGACACACAACTTGGGACCCCCTACCCGACATCTGCCGGTTTTGACACCGACATTGGTGCTTCCATTGGGAGTTCTCTTGTTTTGTCAATAGAAGAATCGATGGCTCGCCTCGTCATCAACAACGACACTATTTCCGAGGAGACCTTTCTCCCTGGTCAACTCTTTCTGTTTGGTGGCTTCGTGCTATGTGCCAACTCGACCGATCACCTCGAGCAGGTCGACAGCTCCACCCCTGGTCATCAGATCGGGTTTGGAAGTTTAAACTACATTGCCGATATCCGAGGAGACCTCATCTTCAAGGGGTTCACGGTTTCGGCCGCCGCTCCCCACCCACACGAAGGAGGCCCTTCGGTTCTACTAGCAGATCCCGCCCAAGGGTCGACGCTCGTGTCCGCCTCGGCCTTAGATCCGGGCCGGAATACTTCGTCCGAAGACGGGAGGGTGAACCCCGCCGGACTCTCTGCAATCATGGAGCTTCTAGCAGGAGACCCAGATGCGAGAAATTCGTCGGCGGACCCAGAATCAAATGGGACTCTCCCCATCATCGGGAAGTCGGACTCGCCTCAGGGCACCAACTCTGAACTCTTGAGGTCTGCGTCCTTCGGGCTCGGTCAATCGGTTACCACCAAACCTAGATCCGCAGATCCTCAGACGCCCGTCCAACTCTCGCTCTTAAACGAGGCGTTGGACTTAATGCAATATCTCGCCATCACGGAGGTGTCACCCCCGAACTACGCCCAGTGCAAACTGGGGGTCTGAGACTGTGGAATTTTACGTCCCACCCACCACCCACTTAATAGCCACTGTCGAGGATTTAACTGACATGCTAGACTACACTTCTGAAGACATCGATGGCATGGACGATGATGTCGAAGCCGAACCAGGTCAAAACCCACCCATCACCGGGCGTTGGACGGCCACTTCTACTTACGATGTATACATGGTGGACACCCCTGAGAGGAAGGACGATGATGGCATTCAGGATCCAGATGAGGATAAGCCCGTCGATGAACCACCAAAACGTCGGCGTCAGCGGCGCCGCTCACGATCGTGTCGAGAAAGGGAAAGCAACACCGGCACCAGAGACAATGACACTCCGGATAATGCCGAAGACCCCCAAAACCCCGTGGAGCCTGCGTTCGATCAGGATGCAAGGGAAGAGGGTCAATTCACCCAGAAAGAATTCGCCGATCGTGAAGTTTCAGAAGATAGTAACTACTTACCTGTCTCCGAAGAGGATGTCAGCCTCAGTGACGAAGATTTCATTGTCCCGGAGAACCCCTCGAACAAGAATGCTTCAAGCGACAGCTCATCGCCACCGCGCAAAGCCTGAGAAAGAAACAATAACAGATTAAAGCCGAACAGGACACGCTCAATGACAGATGGCTAAGGTCCTAGACGCTGAAGAAGGCTATGGCTTTGAGAGCTTGACAGAGAGTTATCCAAAATGCAGGCTACTGTCACAATTCGACGATGAGGCCCTTGCGCCAATACCGTCAAAATACAATCAGGCTGATCAACAGGACCGACCACCACATGGACGGGACAAAACGGCTAATTATGCCGAACAACGGCCCGCGCCCCCTCACCATAGAGGCAAGGAGTCAGCGGCTCCGTGTTACACATACGACCTACGTCAGGACCTGACTGATGGCGGCTTGAAGCTACGTCGGTATTTCCCCAAAGAGGAAGGGATGATTTAGCACAGCAGCGGTAGGTATTTCCCTCAGATATGAAACCAAGGTTATCGAACCAGTAGGAGAACCAAGCAACACAACGTAAATATCCCCTGCACACAAATAACAAATACTCGCAACCCGACGTGTAAAAGGGATTGTCAATCCCATTCGGGTAGCGGCGCCCCAAGATGGGCAAACGGGCGTGAATAAAATTGTAGTAGATTGATAGATCGAACACCAAATAAAATAAATAAGAATGAATTGCAACAAGGTATTTTTGTATTTTTGGTTTAATAGATCTAAAAATAAAAGCAAAGGAAAAGTAGATCGCAAAGGCAAATGATATGAGAAAGAGACCCGAGGGCCGTAGGTTTCACTAGTGGCTTCTCTCAAGAAAAATAGCAAATGGTGGGTAAACAAATTACTGTTGGGCAATTGATAGAACTTCAAATAATCATGACGATATCCACGCAATGATCATTACATAGGCATCACGTCCAAGATTAGTAGACCGACTCTGATACGTCTCCAACGTATCTATAATTTTTGATTGTTCCATGCTATTATATTATCTGTTTTGGATGTTTAATGGGCTTTATTATACACTTTTATAATATTTTTGGGACTAACCTACTTACCCAAGGCCCAGCGCAAATTGCTGTTTTTGCCTATTTCAGTGTTTCGCAGAAAAGGAATATCAAACGGAATCCAAACGGAATGAAACCTTCGGGAGAGTTATTTTTGGAACAAACGTGGTACAGGGGACTTGGAGTAGACATCAAGAAAGGAGCAAGGAGGCCACGAGGCAGGGAGGCGCGCCTGCCCCCCTGGGCGCGCCCCCACCCTCGTGGGCCCCTCGCAGCTCCACCGACCTACATCCAGGAGCACCACGAAACCCTATTTCCACCACCGCAACCTTCTGTAACCAAGAGATCCCATCTTGGGGCCTTTTCCGGAGCTCCGCCGGAGGGGGAATCGATCACGGAGGGCTTCTACATCAATACCATAGCCTCTTCGATGATGTGTGAGTAGTTTACCACAGACCTTCGGGTCCATAGTTATTAGCTAGATGGCTTCTTCTCTCTCTTTGGATCTCAATACAAAGTTCTCCTCGATCTTCTTGGAGATCTATTCGATGTAATTCTTTTTGTGGTGTATTTGTCAAGATCAGATGAATTGTGGGTTTATGATCAAGTTTATCTATGAACAATATTTGATTCTTCTCTGAAATCTTTTATGTATGATTTGTTATCTTTGCAAGTCTCTTTGAATTATCAGTTTGGTTTGGCCTACTAGATTGATCTTTCTTGCAATGGGAGAAGTGCTTAGCTTTGGGTTCAATCTTGCGGTGTCCTTTCCCAGTGACAGTAGGGGCAGCAAGGCATGTATTGTATTGTTGCCATCGAGGATAAAAAGATGGGGTTTATATCATATTACTTTAGTTTATCCCTCTACATCATGTCATCTTGCCTAATGCGTTACTCTGTTCTTATGAACTTAATACTCTAGATGCATGCTGGATAACGGTTGATGTGTGGAGTAATAGTAGTAGATGCAGAATCGTTTCGGTCTACTTGTCGCAGACATGATGCCTATATACATGATCATGCCTAGATATTCTCATAATTATGCACTTTTCTATCAATTGCTTGACAGTAATTTGTTTACCCACCGTAATACTTATGTTAACTTGAGAGAAGCCACCAGTGAAACCTATGGCCCCAGGTCTATCTTTTATCATATAAGTTTCCAATCTATTTTATTTTGCAATCTTTATTTTCCAATCTATATCATAAAAATACCAAAAATATTTATCTTATTATCTCTATCAGATCTCACTCTTGTAAGTGACCGTGAAGGGATTGACAACTCCTTTATCGCGTTGGTTGCGAGGTTCTTATTTGTTTGTGTAGGTGCGAGGTGACTTGCATGTAGTCTCCTACTGTATTGATACCTTGGTTCTCAAAAATTGAGGGAAATACTTACGTTACTTTGCTGCATCACCCTTTCCTCTTCAAGGGAAAACCAACGCAGTGCTCGAGAGGTAGAAAGAAGGATTTCTGGCGCCGTTGCCGGGGAGATCTACGCACAAGTCAAGACATACCAAGTACCCATCACAAACTCTTATCCCTTGCATTACATTATTTTCCATTTGCCTCTCGTTTTCCTCTCCCCCGCTTCACCCTTGTCGTTTTATTCGCCCTCTTTTTCTGTCGGCCTCTTTTTCGCTCGCTTCTTGTGTGCTTGTGTGTTGGATTGTTTGTCACGATGGCTCAAGATAATACTAAATTGTGTGATTTTTCCAATACCAACATAATGATTTTATTAGAACTCCGATTGCTCCTCTTACCGATGCTGAATCTTGTGAGGTAAATACTGCTTTGCTAAATCTTGTCATGAAAGATCCGTTTTCGGGCCTTCCTAGTGAAGATGCCACTACCCATCTAAACAGCTTTGTTGATTTGTGTGATATGCAAAAGAAGAAAGATGTGGATAATGATATTGTTAAATTGAAGCTATTCCTATTTTCTCTTAGAGATCGTGCTAAAACTTGGTTTTCTTTTTTGCCTAAAAATAGTATTGATTCTTGGAATAAGTGCAAAGATGCTTTTATCTCTAAGTATTTTCCTCCCACTAAGAGCATCTCTGTTAGAAATGATATTATGAACTTTAAGCAACTAGATCATGAGCATGTTTCACAATCTTGGGAGAGGATGAAATTAATGATTTGTAATTGCCCTACTCATGGTTTGAATTTATGGATGATCATACAAAATTTTTATGCTGGATTGAATTTTGCTTCTAGAAATCTTTTAGATTCGGCCGCGGGAGGCACTTTATTAGAAATCACTTTAGGAGAAGCTACCAAACTCCTAGATAATATTATGGTTAATTATTCTCAATGGCACACCGAAAGATCTACAAGTAAAAAAGGTTCATGCTATAGAAGAAATTAATGTTTTGAGTGGAAAGATGGATGAACTTATGAAATTGTTTGCTAATAAGAGTGTTTCTTATGATCCTAATGATATGCCTTTGTCTAGTTTGATTGAAAATAATAATGAATCTATGGATGTGAATTTTGTTGGTAGGAACAATTTTGGTAACAACGCGTATAGAGGAAACTTTAATCCTAGGCCGTATCCTAGCAATTCCTCTAATGATTATGGTAATTCCTACAACAATTCTTATGGAAATAATAATAAGATGCCCTCTGATTTTGAATCTAGTGTTAAAGAATTTATTAGTTTGCAAAAGAGTTTCAATGCTTTGATTGAAGAAAAATTGTCTAAGATTGATGAGTTGGCTAGGAACGTGGATAGAATTTCTCTTGATGTTGCTTCTTTGAAACTTAGATCTATCCCACCAAAGGATGATATCAATGAGTCTCTCAAAGCCATGAGAATTTCCATTGATGAGTGCAAAGAAAGAACCGCTAGGATGCGTGCTAAAAAAGTTTGCTTTATAAAAGTGTGTTCTTCTAGTCTTGATGATAATAAGGATGAAGATCTAAAAGTGATTGATGTGTCTCCTATTAAATCTTTGTTTTGCAATATGAATCTTGATAATGATGGTACTGGAGATGAGTTAACTTTAGTTAAAAGGCGTCCCAATGATTCGGAGTTTTTAGGTCTTGATGCAAAAATTAATAAAAGTGGGATTGAATAGGTCAAAAATTTACATAGCAATGAACCCACTATTTTTGATTTTAAGGGATTTAATTATGATAATTGCTCTTTGATAGATTGTATTTCCTTGTTACAATCTGTGCTAAATTCTTCGCATGCTTATAGTCAAAATAAAGCTTTTACCAAACATATCGTTGATGCTTTAATGCAATCTTATGAAGAAAAGCTTGAATTAGAAGTTTCTATTCCTAGAAAAATTCATGATGAGTGGGAACCTACTATTAAGATTAAGATTAAGGATCATGAATGCTATGCTTTATGTGATTTGGGTGCTAGTGTTTCCATGATTCCAAAAACTTTGTATGATGTGTTAGGTTTCACTGAATTTGATGATTGTTCTTTAAATTTGCATCTTGCGGGTTCCACTATTAAGAAACCTATGGGAAGGATTAATGATGTTATTATTGTTGCAAATAGGAATTATGTGCCCGTAGATTTCATTGTTCTTGACATTGATTGCAATCCTACATGTCCCATTATTCTTGGTAGACCTTTCCTTAGAACGATTGGTGCAATTATTGATATGAAAGAAGGGAATATTAGATTCCAATTTCCGTTAAGAAAGGCATGGAACACTTTCCTCGAAAGAAAATTAAATTACCTTATGAATCTATTATGAGAGCCACCTATGGATTGCATACTAAAGATGATAATACCTAGATCTATTCTTGCTTTTATGCCTAGCTAGGGGCGTTAAACGATAGCGCTTGTTGGGAGGCAACCCAATTTTATATTTGTTTCTTGATTTTTGGTTTTGTTTAGTAATAAATAATTCATCTAGCCTCTGTTTAGATGTGGTTTTATGCTTTTAATTAGTGTTTGTTCCAAGTAGAACCTTTGGGAAGACTTGGGGGAAGTTTTTGCGATCTTGCTGTAAAAAACAGAAACTTTAGCGCTCACGAGATTTGCTGCCTTTTTTTACTGGAGAGTGCGATTAGATTGATTCTTTTTGAAGATGATTAATAGACAAATTCCTCACGTCCACCAATTTATTTAAGAATTTTTAGGGTTACATAAGTATTCGAAACCTACAGATTACTACAGATTGTTCTGTTTTTGACAGATTCTGTTTTTCGTGTGTTGTTTGCTTATTTTGATGAATCTATGGCTAGTATCGGAGGGTATGAACCATAGAGAAGTTCGAATACAGTAGGTTTAATACCAATATAAATAAAGAATGAGTTCATTACAGTACCTTAAGTGGTGGTTTGTTTTCTTATACTAACGGAGCTCATGAAATCTTCTGTTGAGTTTTGTGTTGTGAAGTTTTCATGTTTTGGGTAAAGATTTGATGGATTATGGAATAAGGAGCGGAAAGAGCCTAAGCTTGGGGATGCCCAAGGCACCACAAGGTAAAATTAAAGGACAACAAAAAGCCTAAGCTTGGGGATGCCCCGGAAGGCATCCCCTCTTTCGTCTTCGTCAATCGGTAACTTTACTTGAGGTTATATTTTTATTCACCACATGATATGTGTTTTCCTTGGAGCGTCTTGTATGATTTGAGTCTTTGCTTTTTTGTTTGCCACAATAATCCTTGCTGTACACACCTTTTGGGAGAGACACACATGAATAGGAATTTATTAGAACACTCCATGTGCTTCACTTGTATGTTTTGAGCTAGATAATTTTGGCTCTAGTTCTTTACTTATATCTTTTAGAGCACGGTGGTGGTTTTATTTTATAGAAATTATTGATCTCTCATGCTTCACTTATATTATTTTGAGAGTCCTTTATAATAGCATGGTAATATTCCTTGGTTGTAAAATTAGTCCTAATATGATAGGCATCCAAGATTGGTATAATAAAAGCTTTCATAAAAAGGTGCATTGAATACTATGAGAAGTTTGATACTTGATAAATCTTTTGAGATATAAAGATGGTGATATTATAGTTGTGCTAGTTGAGTAGTTGTGAATCTGAGAAATACTTGTGTTGAATATTGCAAGTCCCGTAGCATGCATGTATGGTAACCGTTGTGTATCAAATTTGAAACACGAGGTGTTCTTTGATTGTCTTCCTTATGAGTGGCGGTCGGGGACGAGCGATGGTCTTTTCCTACCAATCTATCCCCCTAGGAGCATGCGCGTAATGCTTGGTTTTTGATGACTTGTAGATTTTTGCAATAAGTATGTGAGTTTTTTATGACTAATGTTGAGTCCATGGATTATACGCACTCTCACCTTTCCATCATTGCTAGCCTCTTCGGTACCGTGCATTGCCCTTTCTCACCTTGAGAGTTGGTGCAAACTTCGCCGGTGCATCCAAACCCCGTGATATGATACGCTCTATCACACATAAACCTCATTATATCTTCCTCAAAACAGCTACCATACCTACCTATTATGGCATTTCCATAGCCATTCCGAGATATATTGCCATGCAACTTTCCACCGTTTCATTTATGACACGCTTCATCATTGTCATATTGCCTTGCATAATCATGTAGTTGACGTCATATTTGTGGCAAAGCCACCAGGCACAATTCATCATATATGTCACTCTTGATTCATTGCCCTTCCCGGTACACCGCCGGAGGCATTCATATAGTCATACTTTGTTCTAGTATCGAGTTGAGTTGTAAATAAATAGAAGTGTGATGATCATCATTAATAGAGCATCGTCCCAAATAAAAAAGGGGGAAGGCCAAATAAAAGAAGGCCCCCCAAAAAATAGAAGAAAAAAAGAAATAAAAGGGACAATGCTACTATCCTTTTTTTCCACACTTGTGCTTCAAAGTAGCACCATGATATTTATGATAGAGAGTCTATTTTTTTGTCACCTTCATATACTAGTGGGAATTTTTCATTATAGAACTTGGCTTGTATATTCCAACAATGGGCTGATGTCTACTACACAACCTTCTTGTAGACGTTGTTGGGCCTCCAAGTGCAGAGGTTTGTAGGACAGAAGCAAATTTCCCTCAAGTGGATGACCAAAGGTTTATCAATCTGTAGGAGGCGTAGGATGAAGATGGTCTCTCTCAAGCAACCCTGCAACTAAATAACAAAGAGTCTCTTGTGTCCCCAACACACCCAATACAATGGTAAATTGTATAGGTGCACTAGTTCGGCGAAGAGATGGTGATACAAGTGGTATGTGGATGGTAGATAAAGGTTTTTGTGATCTGAAAATATAAAAACAGCAAGGTAACTAATGATAAAAGTGAGCACAAACGGTATAGCAATGCGTTGAACAAGGCCTAGGGTCCATACTTTCACTAGTGCAAGTTCTCTCAACAATAATAACATAGTTGGATCATATAACTATCCCTTAACATGCAACAAAGAGTCACTCCAAAGTCACTAATAGCGGAGAACAAACGAAGAGATTATGGTAGGGTACTGAACCACCTCAAAGTTATCATTTCTGATCGATCTATTCAAGAGTCCGTAGTGAAATAACACGAAGCTATTCTTTCCATTCAATCTATCATAGAGTTTGTACTAGAATAACACCTTAAGACACAAATCAACCAAAACCCTAATGTCACCTAGATACTCCAATTTCATCTCAAGTATCTGTGGGTATGATTATACGATATGCATCACACAATCTCAGATTCATCTATTCAAACCAACACAAAGTACATCAAAGAGTGCCCCAAAGATTCTACCGGAGAGTCTAGACGAAAACGTGTGCCAACCCCTATGCATAGGTTCATGGGCGGAACCTGCAAGTTGATCACCAAAACATACATCAAGTGGATCAATAGAATACCCCATTGTCACCACGGGTATCCCACGCAAGACATACATCAAGTGTTCTCAAATCCATAAAGACTCAATCCGATAAGATAACTTCAAAGGGAAAACTCAATCCACTACAAGAGAGTAGAGGGGGAGAAACATCATAAGATCCAACTATAATAGCAAAGCTCGCGATACATCAAGATCATACCACCTCAAGAACACGAGAGAGAGAGAGAGAGAGAGATCAAACACATAGCTATTGGTACATACCCTCAACCCCGAGGGTGAACTACTCCCTCCTCGTCATGGAGAGCGCAGGGATGATGAAGATGGCCACCAGTGAGGGGTTCCCCCTCCGGCAGGGTGCCGGAACGGGTCTAGATTGGTTTTCGGTGGCTACGGAGACTTCTGGAGGCGGAACTCCCTATCTATTCTGCTCCCTAAAGTTTTTAGGGTATATGGATATATATAGGAGGAAGAAGTATGTCAGGGGAGCCACGACGGGCCCACGAGGATGGAGGGCGCGCCTAGGGGGAGTGGGTGCGCCCCCTGCCTCGTGCCTTCCTCGTTGCTTCCCTTACGTACACCCCAAGTCTTCTGGATTGCGTTCGTTCCAAAAATCACGCTCCCGAAGGTTTCATTCCGTTTGGACTCCGTTTGATATTCCTTTTCTGCGAAACACTGAAACAAGGGGAAAAACAGGGACTCGCACTGTGCTCTGGGTTAATAGGTTAGTCCCAAAAATAATATGAAAGTGTTTAATAAAGCCCATAAACATCCAAAACAGATAATATAATTGCATGAATGCTTCATAAATTATAGATACGTTGGAGACGTATCAGTACCCCCAAGCTTAATTCCTGCTCGTCCTCGAGTAGGTAAATGATAAAAGAAATAATTTATGAAGTGTGAATGCTAGCAGGTGCACAAGTTTGATCAATGATAATTTCAATCACCTTTCCTAGCATCATTATATATCATAACAGTAGCTCATCTCATAAAGCTTCTCATGATCAAGTAACAAGCTATTCACATGTTAAAATATAGATCATAAAATTTCTTGAAAACTAAGAAACCATGTTATTAGTCATCAAACAATTACAATTCATCTTATTTTCAGGAAAGTCTATGTCAGAGCTTTGATTTATCAAACTCCACATACTCAACTATCATTTAGTCTTTCACAATTGCTAACACTCACGCGATATTTATGGGTTCAAAGTTTTAATCAGACATAGAGAAAGATAGGGGCCTATAGATTCGCCTCCCAACCTTTTACCTCAAGGGTAATGTCAACAATAATATCTCATGATGC